>NW_007253806.1:177767-307981 GCF_000164805.1 Carlito syrichta
AAAGACATTTACAATGAAAACTACAAAACTCTGCTGAAAGAAATCAAAGATGACACAAACAAGTGGAAAAATATCCCATGCTCATGGGTTGGAAAAAATCAACATTGTGAAGATGTCTATCTTACCTAAGGCAATCTGCAGATTCAATGCGATACCCATCAAATTACCAGCAACATTCTCTCAGACCTAGAAAAAACAACACAGGAATTCATATGGAAACACAAACGACCAAGAATAGCCAGAACAATCCTCAGCAAAAAAAAAAAAAAACAAAGCTGGCAGTATCACATTACCAGACTTCAAACATTACTATAAAGCTAAATCATCAAAACGGCTTGGTACTGGTATAGGAACAGGCATATAGATCAATGCAATAGAATTGAGATTCCAGAAGCAAAACCTCAATTTCTCAACCAACTCATCTTCGACAAAGCCTCCACCACCTATCACTGGGGAGAGGAGAACCTATTCAGTAAATGATGCTGGGAAAACTGGCTGACCACATGCAGAAGATTGAAACAGGACCCCTATCTATCCCCATACACAAAAATTAACTCCAAATGGATCAGAGACCTAAATGTAAAACCTCAAACCATAAGAACCTTAGAAAATGAAGGACATATCCTCATGGAAATTGGAACTGGCATCCAATTCCTGAACAAATCTCAAAACCCACAGGCCATAAAAGATAAGATGAACAAGTGGGACCTCATTAAACTGACAAGCTTTTGCAAAGTCAAAGATACCATCAAGAGAGCAGGGAGACAGCCTACAGACTAGGAAAATGTATTTGCCAACGCCAGGTCTGACAAAGGCTTAACATCTTGGATCTACAAGGAACTCAAATGTGCTGAAAAGAAAAAAAAAACAACCCCATTATAAAATGGGCAAAAGATATGAACAGACACTTCACAAAAGAAGACATCTGAGCAGCCAACAGACACATGAAGAAATGTTCAACCTCACTAATCATCAGAAAGATGCAAATCAAAACCACACTGAGATACCACCTAACTCCAGTCAGAATGGCAATTATCAATAACTCAAAAAATAACAGTTGCTGGAGAGGGTGTGGTGAAAAGGGAACACTACTACACTGTTGGTGGGAGTGCAAACTAGTGCAACCTCTGTGGAAAGCAGTGTGGCAATTCCTAAAATCTCTAAATAACAACCTCCCATATGACCCCGCAATCCCCCTAGTGGGAATGTACCCTGAAGAACTCAAATCACTGTATCAAAAAGATACCTGCACATAAATGTTTATCGCAGCATTGTTCACAATAGCAAGAACCTTGAAGCAACCATGCTGTCTATCAAAAGAGGACTGGATTAAAAAAATGTGGTACATATACATGATGGAATACTATGCAGTCATAAAATAAGAACAAAATCATGAATTTCACAGCAACCTGGATGGAACTAGAGTCAATAATACTGAGTGATCTCTCACAGCCACAAAGATCTGAGTATCACATGTTCTCACTCATATAGTGGTCCTTGAACATCCACCGTAATACTATAAAAAAAAAAAGACTGACAGTGGTGGGAAACTATGGGGGGGGGGGGAAGGGAGGTGGGATTAACGGTAGTCAATATCTGGGAACAGGGAGACACCCCTTATCAACAAGGGTGCCTGAATGAAGCATATTTGTATACCTAAACCTAAACTATACCTCACAATATCAAAATAAAAAATACTGATTGAAAAAAAAAAGAAAAAAAAAATTCAAATGATTTCTACATTAAGCCCAATTCAGCTTAATACAAGTTTCTAAGTCTGTTTTAAATGACCATTTTAATATAACCAAAATGGTCCTTTTATAGTCCGTAACACCTGGATTATGGTCTCTATGTACCATATTCCTTTAATTGCAACCAGGGATGCTTTGAAATAAAGCTGATCCCATTTTTGAGTCAGGAAATATACAAGGTGACTCTATAATACCTTGTCATGTTAAAGGAAAGGAAGCTTCCAGAGATCAATAGGGTCATACTGAAAGGATCGAGGAGCTAGGCTAAGTTCCCACTCGTCAAAAATGGAACAATTTGAACAACAAATAATAATATGTTGAAACACACCAAATATGTTTGTATACAAGAATTCATTAGGATAGGTTTAAAAGAGCAAACAAACAAACAAAACATCTCTTTGGTTGCTCATGATGCTAGAGAATCGAGTCATTATTTTATAAACAAGTTAATAAAAGGATACAAGCATTTATTCCAACTTTTCTGTATAAATGCTACCTTCAGGTATTCAAATAATTGATGAGAAAAAGTCTTTATGGAATTAAGTCTGGTAATATATAAAGAAGGAACAATAAGAGGCATGACAAGTTCACACACTCATCCTAGAAAAAGTGCTACATACTTCATTGCTGAATATCACTACCATCACCTTTGAAGTATTACCCTTGGGAAGCAAGCCCTGACGCCTATGCCTAGTTCCATGTCAAAGCAATACTGGAATTCTTTTTCTGGCATGGTCCTCAGAGATGTCATCATATTAACCTTGATGTCCTGAATGTCATCATAATGTCTTCCTTTCAATATTTCCTTTAACTGTTGGCAAAGAAAAATTCATTGGGGGACAGATCAGGTGAGTAGAAAGGGTTTTCCCATACATTATTTGTTTATTGGTTAAAATTCCCTCACAGGCACTCCCGTGTGAACTGGCGCACAGCTATGATGCAAGAGCTTCTTCAGGACTATTTTTGCACACACCTTTCTCTTGTCAAGATTTTCAGTTAAGATTTTCTGAACTGTTTCTCTATTGATGTTTATTTGGTCTGCGATGATTTTCACAGTCAGTTGATGATTTTGGCACACAATTCAATAAACTTTTGCAATATTTTCATCAGTTCTGCTTGTTACTGGACATCTTGACCTCTCTTTGTCAGTGATGCTTTTTCTCCCTTGAGAAAAATGTCTAATCCATTTGCACACTGCCATTTTCTTCATGGCATTTATCCATAAACTTGGACTAACATGTTCCTAAATTCACTTCCACTCTTGCCAAGTTTAATAAGAAATTTAATGCTTGTTCATTGCTCTAATTCAAGCTCCAACATTCTTGTTACAACACATAAAAGCATGCAGCAACAATAATGAGTGCCACTCACCAAGACACTACCACATATCAACACAAACACAGCATCAACAAGGGTACCTGCATAATGAACATTTGTATACAAAATACTGAGTTGTACCCCACATCTTTAAAATAAAATTTTAAATTTTTTTAAAGTCCTTTCTTTTAACAACATGTTCTTAAACATTTGTGCATGAAAAAATAAGGAACTAAAACTAGGAAGACTTACTCCCTAATACCTTTTTTGTAAAACTGCTACTGTTTCAGTATGATCTGTGAAGCCTCAGTCACTGCTGAATTTGTGATACTGTAATTATTTGCCATGTATTGTTTACAGACTGCCTTCATTGTACACAGAGTTCACACAGCAAAAAAAGATTGTGGCTAAGTTCTCAATAGCTCCTGAGGAATTAATGTGAACCCCAAAACACTTGACTATTTAATCATATTAACAATCTAAAATTATACAGAGATGAAATTCAACAAAATCTCTATATGGTAGTGGTTTTCTACATTTTGAATGGCGGGAGTTAAGTAAACATGCACTACAAACACTAGATTTACTTAATTCTATAATCATTAAAAATATGTCTTGAGAAATAACAGCTCAAACACACACAAAATGTTTTCTTTACCATTTTAATATCACCTTTTATATATAACATTATACTTAACTTTTAAAATACTCACTACCGAAGCCTAAATCAACACTTTCTTCACATTCAAAACCTATGTCCCACAGCAATATTGTCATTACCCATAATGCACATCATCCCAAGGTCACATTGCTATTTACAGCCCTTATTAGTTGTCTCAACTTCTTTACCATTTTTAGAACTGAGAATATCACTTTGAATTATTTTGAGTCTTTTTTTTAAATTTTGCAATTTAATATCAATTTTCTCATTGGTTCAACTCATAGTATCCCTTTCTTTTATGCATTTTTAAATATGTATTGCTGGACTTGAAACAGTTTTGGAGGAACTTCTGTTAATTACATTTAAGGCCTCTTAAACTATACATGCAATAATCACTTCAGCTTTTTAAAAGCTTTATAACTTTTTGTTCTATTCTGAGAGATTTTGAAAAATTGCTTTGAGAATAGTGTGAAAACGTGTGAAACTGCATTAATAAAAATCTGCAAAATGTCAATAACTATGATCTGAAACTTTGAACTAACATACATATAAGGAACCCTACCTACTTTGCTGGCCATCATCTTGTTAACTACTTTTATTGTAGTTCAATTACTTTGTACAAGTATTCATCTTTCTTGCAAGGTGCCAGCCATTTAAATTGCTTATTCTTTCTATTTTTGTTCTTCACTACAATCAATCACTAAGAGGAATATAGCTCTCCTTTCATCACATAATAAGGAGTCTGAAAATCTGATTTGCTTTATTCATTTCTGATAGAGCTCTGTCACTTAAATTTATTTTTGGCATTTTTAATTGCTCAGGGCTTGGTAGATGGGAAGACTGACAGTAGATGATAAATAAAAGCTCCACAAAACAAAGGTTTTTGTTTAAATTTCTTGATGCCATATGCATGCCCAGTTCCCCAATTTAAAAAACATTTGCCATATATACTCTTCCTAATACATGTTTGTTAGAAAAATTAGTAACAAGTTCTTCAAATTAAATAAAGAACAAATAATCCAGTAGTTTCCGACTAAAGAAAGGAGATAAGTTAAACTGAAAATAAGCAAACCATATGCTGTATTTTTCAGATATATTTTGGATGAGTTGCAAAATTGAATTACAAAAATTGTTTACAGGGATAAAAATATAATTATACTCAAGGAAGAGTATATTGCACTAAATACATATATTTTTTACTTTAAAAGGAATAATGATGTTAGGTTTTACTATTTTTTATGTATGAGTTGACTTTGGACATGCTTCTTGGTTATAAGTCAGATAAAATCTTACACAAAGAGCCAGAGAGATTTTTAGGAAGTACACAAATTCTGTATGACTAAAAGTTGACAGTACAACCTATTCTCATTGCTTATATTATTTACTGCTTCTATATACCTGGTTAATGAGATTATGGAATACAAGTTGTGATTTGAAGTAAATATTCTCATCAAACAGACAAATAGTTTTAAAAGAACTCTGCAAGGAAACTACAGGTTAAAGAAAATACTAATTATGGAAGTACAAATATACAAAAAATAAATGATTTGATTCTTCCTTTTATAGTAAATGCTCTTCATTAGTCATATTATGAGGTAAAAACAGGAATAATTTAATTAATGATAACAAGAATTCAGTCATAATATTTAAAAGTTTTGAAGACGTCTCTATGAATCATGCATTCACAAACACTCAGGTTCAGAAGCGTAACATTTTAACAGTAAATATCTAAAATTTGAAGACATTTACAAATACTTTTTCCTAACAACATAAAAAATTATACAATTTATTTAATGTGTCTTAATATTTGTCTACATATAATAGTACATGTTTAGAAGTATATTTTAAGGTTGCTTACGTATTAAAAAAATTAAAAACAAAAAAATACATACTATTGAATAAATATTTATTTATTTTTCCAGTGGTTAAAAAATCTGAAGCTCACTTAAGGAAACAATTGCTCAGTAAATATTTTTGCAAAGCAAAAATGTTAAATATTTTTAAAATGTTTTACAAATGAAATATACATTTGAAAATATAAATATTTTTATTTTGGTAAAAAAATGCAAAAAGGAACTATTTTTAGTGTGAACTACTGAAAAGAATAGGTACTATGTAAGAGGTTTTCTTACAACAACAACAAAATCTCTGAGTGTTTCCAGAAACAAAGTAGGCAGATGTGACTAACTTTCTCAGCATGCAAGGCTCTGCTTAGTATTTCAGTCAAAACAGCCTATACGTCATCCACTAGCCAACCTTCCCACGGAGCTGGGGTGTTCCCTTTGGAATTCCCCCATTCAGGATGGGCAAACTGGACTTAATGTACCATGTACTGTCAAAAATGAGGAAGTGAGTTAGCATAAAGAAAATTCAACAGGAAAATTGCAAAGAACTTCTAAGCAAACATATTTAAGAATAAATAAAACAAGCCAAACCAGGAATATTATAATAAATATCTAATTTTATTTTTTTATTTTTTCTCTTTTTTAATATTTTATTTTAAAGATGTGGGATACAACTCAGGATTAGGTATATAAGTAGACATAGTACCAGTAAAGTTTGGACCTCCCATTGGTCCCCACTTTACCTGGTTTGAAATCAGATACCCTTATTGACATTGTGTCCCCCCACCCTCACCCCAGCAGTATCCAGGTATTGCCAATCCTTTTCTTATAGTATTATGGTAAATGTTCAGGGTCTGCTTATGGGTGAGAACATATGGTACTCTATTCTTTGTTTCTGTAATAGATCACTGAGTATTATAGATTCTAAATCCATCCAAGTTGCAGTGAAGTTCATGTTTGTCCTTCTTTATGGCTGCTTAATAGTTCATAGTGTATATGTACCACATTTTTTTTTAAATCTAGTCTACTTTCAATGAGCAGCACAGTTGGTTCCATGTTTTTGCTATTGTGAATAGTGCTGCAATAAACAAGCATGTGCAGATAATCTTTTTTGTAGAATGATTTGAGGTCCTCCGCGTATATTCCGAGTAGGGAAATTGCTGGGTCGTATGGAAGGTCAGTTTCTATTTCTTTTAGAAATTGCCACACTGTTTTCCATAGAGGTTGAACTAGTTTACATTTTCACCAGCAGTGTAGAAGCGTTCCCTTTTCTTCGCATCCTTGCTAGCGCCTGTTGTTGATTGTTTTGTTAACGATGGCATTCTTACTGGGGTTAGTTGGTAGCTCAGTGTGGTTTTGATTTACATTTCCCTGATGATAAGTGAGGCTGAGCACTTTTTCATGTGTCTGTTGGTTGCCCGTATATCTTCTTTTGAGAAGTGCCTCTTCATACCTCAAAATAGTAAGTATCATCTATGATAAACCCTCAGCTAGCATATTGCTAAACGGATAGAAATGGAAGCATTTCCCCTGGAAACCAGAACAAGACAAGGCTGCCCACTCTCACCTCCTGCTCAACATTGGAGTCCCAGCTAGAGCAATCAGACAAGAGAAGAAAATCAGGGGTATCCAAACAGGAAAAGAGGAAATTAAGTTATCCCTCTTTGTTGATGATATGCTTCTATAGCTCTAAAGTCCAACAGAATCTGCCAAAAACCTCTTTTCACTGATAAACTACTTTGGCAAAGAATTGGGGTATAACATAAATGTGCAAAAGACAGTTACATTCTTATACACCAACAACAAATAGACATAGGACCAAATAAAAAGCACAATCCCATTCACAATAGCCATAAAAAAAGAAGAAATACCTTGGCATCTTCCTAATTAGAGATGTGAAAGACCTTTCAATGAAAACTACAAAACACTGCTCAAAGAAATCCAAGAAGACACAAACAAATGGAAAAATATTCCATGCTCATTGGTAGGAAGACTCAACATTGCTAAAAAATCTCGTTTTAAAATGGGAAAACATAAATGTATTCATACAAAAAACAACAACAAACAAGGAAACATAATCTTCCCAAATGGAGAAAACAAGGAGTCCGTGACTGATCCTAATGAGATATGTGATCTCTCAGACCGAAAAATAAAAATAGCAGTTTTAAGGAAATTCAGTGAACTCTAAGATAACACAGAAATTAATTTAGAAACTTAGCTAGGCTTGGTGGTTCAGCCTGTAATCCCGCGCCTTTAGGAGGCTTAGGTGAGTGGATTGCCTGAGCCCGCGGGTTCGAGACTCGCCTGGGCAGCGAGAACTCACCTCTACAATAAATAAATAAATAAATATTAGCCGGACATTGTAGCATGCGCCTGTAGTTCCAGCTACTTGGAAGGCTGAGGCAGAAGGATCACCGGAGCCCAGCAGGTCGAGGCTGCGGTGACCGGGAGCGGCCATTGCACTCCAGTCTGGGCGACAGAGTGAGACTCCAACTCAAAAAAAAAAAAAGAAAGAAAGAAACTTATCAGAGAAATTTAGCAAAGAGACTGAAATTTTAAAAAAAATTCTAGAAATGATATAAATTTATTCAACTGAAAAATGCATTAGGGGTCTTTATAGAGTAGATCAGGCAGAGGAAAGCATCAGTGAGCTCAAAAACAGGCTATTTAAAAATATATTGTCAGAAACAAAAAAAGGAAAAAGAATGAAAAGCACAAAGAACACCTACAAGATATAAAAAATTATCCCAAAAGAGAAAGTCTAAGAATCATTGTTTTTTAAGAGGGAGCTGAGGAAGATTAATGTGTAGAAAGCTTATTAAAAATATAATTAAAGAAAGCTTTCCAAGTCTAGTGAAGTATATAAATATCCAAGAACAGAAAGGTCAGAGATCACTGAACAGATTCAGTTCTAATAAGACCACCCCAAAACGCATGATAATTAACCTTTCAGAGGCTAAAGACAAAAAGGGAATTCTAAAAACAGCAAAAGAAAATAAGCAAATAACATAAAAATGAACTCATATTCATCTGACAGAAGTATTTTTAACAGAAAAAGACCTATAGGGAATGGGGCAACATATTTGAAGTATGGAAAGAAAAAAAAAAAAAAACAACTGCTAAACAACAATACTGTATCCAGGAAAGCTACCTACCCTTCAAACATTAAAGATAAGTAAGGTTTTTCTCAAACAAAAGCTGAGGGATATTATCACCACCAGATTGGCTTTTACAAGGAATGCTAAAGGGAGTTTTTCAGTCTAAAAGAAAATGATATTAACATGCAAGAAGAAAACATTTGAAAGTATACAACCCACTAGTAAAAGTAAGTACCTAAACAAACTCAGATACTTTAATACAAGTATTGTGGTATATAATCCACTTGATATCTCAGGTGTTAAGACTAAAAAGACAAATCTATCAAAAGAAATTGTAACTGTAGCAACTTGTTAAGAGATAGACAATACAAATCAATATAAATTGAGACCAAAAAAGTCAAAATGTATAAAACATAAAGTGTAGAGTTTTCAGCTTTTTCTATTTTTTGTTTCTGTTTTTTATGCCCATATATAAGTTGTCATATGTTTAAATTACCTGTTTTTTTGTAAGCCTCATAATAACTACAGAGCAAAAGCATATAATAAATTCACTAACAATTTTAAAATAACAAATAAAAACTGCTACCATACAACAATTACTTAACCTCAGAGGAAGATATTAGGAGAGAAAGCAAGAGACAAGTTATAAAACAAGTAACAAAATGGCAGTAATATTTGCCTATCAACAGTAACGTTATATATAAATGTACTAAATTATTTAACTAAAAGGCATAGAATGGCTGAATTAAAAAAAAAACACTGAACTACATACTGTCTATAAGAAACTCACAGCACCTGTAAATACATACAGACTAAAAGAAAAAAGAATAAAAAAGATATTCCATGCAAATGGAAACCAAAAAATGGAAGTGGTTATAATTATATCTGATAAAATAAACTACAATTCAAAGACTAAAAAAAGCACAGAGAAGGTATGTGACAAAAGGATAAATCCAACAAGAGGATAAAACAATTTTAAATATGTATGTACCGAAAACATTAGTACCACAAGAAAACATTAATAGATCTAAAAGGTTAGATAAACAATACAATAATAGCAAGAAATTCTAACACATTCATTCTCAATAATGAATGAATCATTCAGACAAAATCAATAACAAAACATTAAAATTGAGTTGCACACTACACCAAATAGGACTAATTGACATTTACAGACCATTTCACTCAAATACTTTAGGAGATACATTATTCTCATTATACATCATTCACTCAAATACTTTAGGAGGTACATAAAATGTTTTCTGGTAAAGACCATATGTTATGCCACAGTACAAATCTCAACAAATTTTTAAAAGTTGAAATTATATCAAGTATCTTTTCTGATCACAATAGAAAAAAGCTAAAAATCAATAAAAATGGAAAGTTTAGAAACTCTACACATATATGAAAATGGTCATTCCTAAATGATCAATTGGTCAATGAAGAAATTAAGAAGGAAATTAAAAAATGTCTTGGAACAAGTGAAAATGAGTACACAACATATCAAAATCTATGGAATACATCAAAAGCAGTATTAAGAACTAAATAACAAAAAATGCCTACATTAAAAAGTACAAAAACCTTAAGCAGAAAACCTAATGATGCACATCAAGAAAGTAGAAAAACAAGAACAAAACAAACCCAAACTAATAGAAGAAAATAAATAATAAAGATCAGAACAGAAATAAATAAAATTTAAACAAAAAACAACAAAATAAAAAGTTAATTTTTTGAAAAGACAGACAAAATTGACAAATTTTAGCTATACTAACTAGGATAAAAAAAGAGAAGCTAGATAAATAAAATTATAAATAAAAATGGAAACATCACAAATGATACCACAAAAATGCAAAGGCTCATCAAAGACTATTATGAACTATATGCCACAAAACTGAAAAACCTAGAAGAAATGGCTAGATTTCTGAATCTATTAAGATAAAATTGTGAATAACTAGAACTCTGAACAGATCAATAATGAGTAACAAAATTGAAGCAGTAATAAAAATCCTCCCATCAAAGAAAAGCAAATAATCTAAAGACTTTATTACTAGTCTATCAAAAATGTAAAAAGAATTAGTACCAATCCTACTACAACAATGAAAAAAATGAAGATGAGGAAATACTTTCTTTTTTTTAATTTTAAAGATGTGATGTGCAATTCAGAATTAGGTATATAAGTGGTCATTGTACAGGTGAAGCTTGAGTCTCCCACTAATCCTCACTTCACCTGGCTTGGGAGTAGGTATCCTTATTGATGTTATGTGACCCCCTTACCATGCCCAGCAGAGATGAGGAAATGAGAAAATAATTTCAAACTCATGTTACATGGCCAGCATTACCTTGACACCAAAACCAGACAAGAACACAGCAACAACAAAACTACAGGCTGATATTCCTGATGAATACAGATGCAAAAAATTCCCAATAGCTAACAAACAAAATTTAATAACACAATTAGATTATTCACCATGATCAAGTGGAATGAATCCCAGAGATGCAAGGATGTTTCAACACATGCAAATCAATAAATGTGGTATGTTACATTAACAGAACTGAGAACAAAAGCCAAATGGCATTTGAAGACAGTATATGCTGGAAAAACATTTGATAAAATTCAACATCCTTTTGTGATAAAAACTCTCAACAAATTGAGTAGAGAAAAACATACTTCTGAACAAACTTTTCATGAGAAAAAAATTACCCTTTATGAGGAAAAATTGAAAACCTTTACTCTAAGATCTGAAACAATAAAAATATACCCACTTTGCTTCTTTTGATCAATATGGTAATGAAAGTTTTAGCCAGAACAATTAGGCAAGAGAAATAAATAAAAGATATCCAAGTTGGAAAATATGAAATCAAATTGTTTCTCTTTGCTGGTGATATACTCTTAATCTAGAAAAACCTAAAGATTTTATTTAAAAAACTCTTATATTTAATCAATGAATTCAGTAAAGTTGTAGGGTATAAAATTAACATGAGAAAGTCAGTAGCATTTATATATATCAACAGTAAACAATCTGAAAAGAATTTTTTTAAAAAATCTCATTTACAATAGATGCAAAAAATAACAAAAACCCAGGAATAAATTTTAACCAAGGATGTGGAGAATCTCTACAAGAAAATCTGTAAAACACTGATGAAAGTAATTGACAAGAACACAAAAACATGGAAAGATATCTCAGGTTCATAGAATTGGTAGAATTAATATTCAACAAGTATCTATGTCATCAAAAACAATCTACAGTTTCAATGCAATTCCTATCAAAATATTAGTGACATTTCTCATGGAAATAGAAAAACAATCTTAAAACCGCAAAAGACCTTAAATAGCCAAAGCAATCTTACACAAAAAGAACAAAGCTAGAGGCATCACATTACCTTGCCTCAAAATATACTGCACAACCATAATAAACAAAAGGGTGTAGTACTAGCACAAAAACAGACACATAGACCAGTGAAACAGAATAAAGAAGAAATAAATTCACACATTTATAGTCAACTCATCTTTAACACAGACATCAAGAAGATACATTATAAAAAGACAGTATTCAATAAAAGGTACTGGGAAAAAAATGGAGTAACCATATACAGAAGAATAAAACTATATCTTTATATCTCACCATAAAAAAAAAATAAAAAACCTGAAACTATAAAACTACTAGAAGAAGAAAACATTGAGGAAATTGCAGCAACATGGATGGAACTCGAGGTCATCATGTTAAACAAAATAAACCAGACATAAAAATACAAATATCACATCTTTTTACTCATAAGCAGGAACTCAAAAGGTGGATCTCATGAAGATTAAGGGTAGATTGGTGGTTACCAGAAACCAGAAAGAGTGGTGAGAGGATAAAGAGAGGTTGGTTAATGGGTACAAAAAGACAGTTAAGTACAAGAAATAATAAGATCCAGTGCTTGAAAATTTATTAAGCTTACTATCGTTAACAGTAACCTATTGTATATTTCAAATGGTTAGGAAAGAAAAGAAGAATCAAATGCTTCCAGCAACAACAACAAAAAACGTATGTTTGAGGTGAATGATAGCCCAATTACTCTGATTTTATCATTGCACAATATATGAATGTATGAAAATATCATATGTATCCAAAATATACGTACAATTATGTATCAATAAAATAAATACAATTATAAAATCTATATGTAAGTCTGCTTCTCCAAAAGAAAAAAGACATCAAAAAAAGTTGAAGCATATAGTACTGGTTATTTTTAATTTTTATAAAGAAAATCTTGAAATACGTTAGAATATTTAAAATACATCACAATATAAGAGTGAGCAATTATCTTTTATACCACATAGAGTTCTCCTGGTTATCATATAGTATAGGCTTTATTCGACTTTAAAATGCATTATACATTTTTATTTTACCAAATAAAAAATAAACATTCATTAAAATGCATTATACATTTTTATTTTACCAAATAAAAAAATAAACATTCAAAATAATTACTATGATTCTTTGATGACAGGTGACTCTCACATGGTAGACATTTATTGAATAAATAGTCAAGATAAAGATGTGTTTGCAATAAAGTTGACTTTTAATGATGAGTAAGAAAATACCTCTTTTTAAATAAATTTAAATTATGAAGAGAAAATATTGAAAATGTTTTTTATATATTTTTACAAAGTATCAGAATTACTTTAAAAATTTGTATAGGTGTCCTGGAGAGTAGACATAAAAAATGTAAAATATAGAGCCATATTTTCATCTGAAAAAAGAATTTTTGTTAGGAATAAATAAGTTAAAACATCAATAACATTTAGAACAGTGTCTAAAATTCCATAAGTACTCAATAAGTGATACTATTATTATGTTATTTTCATTAATATATTTATTTTAAGTAAAATACTTTGTACCTTGACTTAAGACAACAGAAAAATTTTTAAACTTTTACAACATGCTTTAACATACTTCACCTGTTATATAATTAAAATAATTTTACTAAGTAGAAAATACTATTATTCTGGTACTATCTCAATTCTTCAATGGCAATACAGTACATATTGTATCAAATTAATTTATTTTTGCTTAACATTTTAGGCTAACCATATTTATTTCTAGCTGGCTTTGTCTCTTATTATTCCTCAGTGAAAATGATTATGCCAAACTGATGTGTTCACTTTTTCATCAAACATATCATGACCATGTTTTTATATTCTTTTCCCAACATAAATAATTGTCTCATCACATAACACATCCAAATTTGCTCCATTTTTTTTTTTTTTTGAGTTGGAATCTCACTCTGTCACCCAGACTGGAGTTCAGTGGCCTCTCCTGGCCACCACAGCCTCGACCTGCTGGGCTCCGGCGATCCTTCTGCCTCAGCCTTCCAAGTAGCTGGAACTACAGGCGTGTGCTACCACACCCAGCTAATTTTTTGATTTATTGTAGAGATGAGGTCTCACCAAGTTGCCCAGGCGGGTCTCGAACCCGTGGGCTCAGGCAATCCACTCACCTCAGCCTCCCAAGGCGTGGGATTACAGGCTGAGCCACCGAGCCCGGCTGCTCCATTTTTTAAAGTTAAGGTTAAAATAGCTTCCACCAAGGCATATAGACTTCTCTCTGAACTCTTTTTGTTTATTATACCACAAAATATTATTGGCCTTTTCCTTATTCTTATTGGCATAACTATCAGATTTTGAGTGTTCAGAAAGAATATTTATGTTTTAAATTTTAACTTCCTTATACTATGATGATTAATATTATAAATAAATAATTTTAATTGGTTGTTCAAAGAACAACAAGAAGCAACAAAAAACAGTAAATTTTAAAAATTTAATCTTAGACTATTTCCACTTTAGGTAATTCAGAGAAAAAGGAATTGTTTTTGCTTAAGAAAATCTGGTGTTCAAATAGTTTGCTGGAAATTAGAAAGTATAAATTAATTTAAATTAATTGAGGGTGTTTTGTTATTTAGAGAAATCACTATAGAAATCCTTTAAATAATGTGCCTTAATATGTTTTACTGAAAATAGTTTAACTTTTTACAAACCTAAAAAAAAAGAACAAGAGTTGCCTTTCGTGAAGAACATATTTTTCTTCTTATATCATCCTCTGGAAAAAAAAAATTACATTGCATTAATTACCATACATGTATAGCATAACCTCACTAAAACACTGTAAGAATGATTCCATAACTAATCTTATTTTCTCATTTGGCTTAAATATGTTTTTAATTCACTTAAAAATCTTTGTCTATAAATCTTAAATATAGCTAACATCTTTCCAATTGGTGTTTGAGCACAAATAAGTTCTATTCAATTATGTTAATAATTTTTAAAAATATTAATTTTGTCCTTTATAATATAAAATATCTTCAGCCGGGCTCGGTGGCTCAGCCTGTAATCCCGCGCCTTTTGGAGGCTGAGGTGAGTGGATTGCCTGAGCCCGCGGGTTCGAGACCCGCCTGGGCAGCGAGACCTCATCTTCAATAAATCAAAAAATCAGCCGGGCGTGGTAGCGCATGCCTGTAATTCCGGCCACTTGGAAGGCTGAGGCGGAAGGATCGCCGGAGCCCAGCAGGTTGAGGCTGCGGTGGCCGGGAGCGGCCACTGCACTCCAGTCTGGGTGACAGAGTGAGACTCCAACTCAAAAAAAAATATATATATATATATCTCCAAGTCAAATAGTTTTAGCCATTGCTATGCTAAAAGAGTCAATTACATTTTTGAGAATACATAATTTATGTAAGATATGGGTTACCCAAACCATAGTTCATTTCTAATGTTTTTACTATTCTCTTTGAAAAAAATTAAGGTAATATAAAGAGTAATTTATTCATTTAAGCTAAGGTTTATGAAGTAAAGGGTTTCTATTGTACAGAAGTTTACCATAAACCAAAATGAAGACATTTGAAAGTCTGTTTATTTACCTTGTAGTCTATATTATTACTCCTTTGAAATATTTTAATAATAATAATAGGATAGGATTTAGGTAAATGAAGAATAAACTTTGTTTCTAACATTTAGTAAAAAAAAGAAACAAAATTTAAAGTTTAGTATGACTTAGCATATCATATTTCTTCCAAATACTACTGTTTATGTTATTACCAACTGTAGATTGAAAAGATGCATTCTCTAAATAATATATGGCAAGGTGTTCTTTCTAAGGAAAGTAGTTTGAAACTATGCCATTCTATAATAGTTGTATATTCCTTTTAAATTACTTTCTCATGGGCAAACTTCTTTCAGGTCCTCTCTTGCTGTGGAGCTTTTCTGTCTTCTTAATAAATCCTACTTTCTCAACAAGAAAAAATACTTTCTCATTATTATCTTATGTGTATTTTATACAACCCCAAATGAAGATAAATGAATTAAAATAACTTTTTAAAGGGTTCAGTAGTGTGATACCTTGTGTTATACATTCTCACCTCCATCAACTCATTTAATCTTAATAAAAATTCTGCTGTGTTTTGTATTAACCTTTAATCAGAGGAGACAAATACTTTTGTTTTATATGTCCAAGACTGTATGAATCTGGAAAGTGGCAATGTCAAGATTCAAACCCCTCTTATTTTACTTCAAAATTTTCTCTGTCGCTTTTCCTTTGAAAGGCATGGCAGATATACATATAGGTATAATTAATGAGGAATTAAAGTCTAAGTAGGTTATATTTTTTGTCCCAATAAAAAATAAAATGTATTTAAAAACTTGAAATCAAGTCTAAATGCAAGGTTTCCAAACATATTTTATTGGTTCAATGTAAAGATGGTGTTATTATTGCACACACATGAACTGTCTAAGTAAGACAGTTAGCCTGATGGTGATGCAGCCACTGATACACTGAGGACAGACAATAGAGAATAAGAAAGATTGAAAAGTAATGAAGAAAGGAAAACCTAAGTAGTTTATTGCCCATTTGCCTTGAGAAATAGTATTTTCTACTGTTCCTAATTTAAGGAAAAAAAAAAACTTTGGAAATAAACTGTACACACACACACTCAACACCAAACTACTAATAGGCTAAGAACAAATGTTTCGGTTGTCCTGACCAGGTCTCTTAAGCTACCACTTGTGTCGCTGCGTCATCTGAGGATTAAACAAGCAAGCGTCTTTAGCTGTGAACCTAGGGCCAAGGATTTTATCTCTCTTCTTCAGGATTATAGACATCAGTCACAACATCTAAGGTTTTAGATGCTTAGAATCCTTTAGTATATTGCAGGTTGTGTATTCTTATACTATGCTTAGACATACTCAGAGTAGCAATAGAAAACAGCAAAATTTCAATGTCCAAATTTTTTTTTTCTAATTAGAGTATGTTTATACTTAACGATCCTTCAGTTTTAAAGCTCTGATAGACTTTCCAGAGACTATTTCTTTAGGTGACATTGTCATGGTTATATTCCAGGTTTTCCTATAATGTGTTTTCTAATTTCTTTTCTTCTAAATTTTCCGAGTTATATTAATTAGAATACTAGTCTTGCTCCTGTAACAAAGTTCACAACACATCTGGCTTAAACAACATAAATTACAGCTTTCTTTCTCATAACAAACCAATTATATGGTGACTTCAAGATGCCAGGAGTCCATACCCTTCACATCTGTTGTACTACCATCCCCAGTGCATTGTTAATATGTGTTCTAAGAGGGCTGCTTTAGTTTCTGCCAATACCTCTTCCAACCAGGAGAAAAATTATGCAAAGTAAGACCACTCCCCTGGAAGAAAATCTATCATCAGGGAGTATGTTGATTCTCTGCATCTAACATCTCCAGCAGAAATCGGGAAGTAGCCTTCATGCTCTAAAGAAGGATCCCATGCTTCAATCAGAGATTGTCAAATGAGTCTGCAATTACCATGGAGCCATGTATATCACCTTTAATGACCCCATATCTCACCATTTGCTATCTCCCAAAACTCTTCTACTTGGCTCATGATAAGTAAAATGTCTTCTATCCTCAGTCTTCTTTAGAACCACTTCCTAAAGAACGATGGGGGCCATCGTTTCCCTTGCAGCCCATAAATCATTGACTCTAAACCTTAATATTGCTTCCAATAGCTGTTTATTGCCCTCCGGATTACTCAATCTTAGAAATTTCAGTCCTGAGTAGCAGTCACATGCTTGCGACATTATTTCTATTAATTAATTTATTAGGCAAATAATTATTTCATTACCTTCATTTGTTTTTTGCCGTTAACTGGTTCATTCAGATAGGTTTGTCATCCATCCTACCTCACTTCCATAGATATACTCCCTGCCTAATCATTAACAATAAAGGTAATCTCTCTCTTTGATCTCAACTTCATACATTCCACTTTTCTGGCACTTTCTCTGTTTCCCTCTATCTTTCCAGGTGCAATAATTCTCTGACTCCACCAGTACCTACAGTCCATCCTACCACGTCTTTACTCTCTTCGACATCCTCTAGCCCCTTGTAACATGTTCTCATATTTCTCCTACGAATCTTAAGTCCACATCAAACATGATAATCACTTTCATTCATACACATTCCATTATCTTGCCTCACTCTGGCTTTTTGGTACAGCTTTGCCTAAATCACAACCCAGTTAATTCTAATTCTCACTCTATCCATGCCTACACTGGTGTAGCTAAAAATATGATTTTTAAAAAACTCACAACCATAGTGATTATTCTGATAGTAAACTCACTTGCTAGGTATTTATACTGTATTTTCCCAATATAATCAGTTTTTTATTCTTCTATGCAAATATTCTAAACCTATCTGTTGCCTGATGGTCACTTTCATGATACAACATCACTTGTAATTTCCTTTGTATGTGTCTTACACCATTTGGGCTTCTATAACAAATTACCATAAACTGAATTGCTTATAAACAGCAGATTTTTATTTCTAACAATTCCAGAGGCTGACAAGGTCAAGACCAAGGTGCCAGAAGATTTGTTGTCTGGTGAGGGCCTGCTTTCTGATTCACAGGTGATAGTATTTTCTCTGTTGCCTTACACGGTAGGAAAGAAGAGGAATTCTTTTGGGTCCTCTTTTATAAAGTCACTAATAAGGGCTTCACCTTCAGTCCTAATCATTCCAAAGCCCCATTTCCTAATATCATCATTCTGGGGTTTATAATTTCAACATATGAACATGTGAGTTCACCAATATTTAAATTATGGCAATGTGTGTGTATGTGTGTGTGTTTGTGTGTGTGTATACACAATAAACACTTAGATAATATAATAAAAATACCACTGACAATGTCAAAAATTTCCTCAGCAGCTTATAATTATTCCTATTTCTATATATCTTTGGCAACATTTAGAATTATCAGACTTCTGGGGGTTTGGGGACAGTTTTATGGTTATATAACTTTTTTATTTAATTGTGATTTTCATTTACAATTCCTTGATTGCTTTTCATATGTAAATTACCCATTTAAACTTTGTGCATGGAATCACTGTTTAGGACTTTACTAGATTATTTGATTTTTTCCTATTAATTTATGACTATCTTTTACATAAAATGAATACCAACTTTAAGCATATGTCATAAGGGATTTAGTATAATTCGTGTCTTGTATTTTCAATATATCATGATGTCTTCATTTACAAACGCAAGTCTTAATTATAATAGAACCAATTTACCCATCTTTGCCTTTATAGCTTGTAATTTATATGTCTTATTTAATAAAACACTTTCTGAGAGAAAATTAATACATTATTTTTAAACATATTTTTTATTTTTTAATCTGCGTTTTTGCTTTAAAAAATTCAATAACTTTATGGTATATGAATAATTTTTGGTTACACAGATGTATCATATGGTAGCAAAGAAGTCTGGACTTTAAGTGTGCCCACCAACACCATCTGTGTGCATTCTACCCAATAGGCTTTTTCATCCACCCATTCCATCCTTTCCTATCCTCCCCTCTCTGAATCTCCAATGTTCGTTATCCCACACTACATGCCTTTGCAAATCCTTAGGTCAACTCCCACATATAAGTGAGAACATGCAGTGTTTGGTTTACTGTTCCTGTGTTAGTTCACTTAGGATGATGTTCTTCAATTCCATTCATGTTGCTGCAAAAAACCCAAAAATCCATTATTTTTAAATATATTCCATAGTACATATATTCAACATTTTTATTATCCACTGATCAGCTGATGGGCATTTACGTTGATTCCACATCTTGCCATTGTAAATTATGCTGCAATAGACCTCTGAGTGCAAGTGTCTTATTTGTGTAATGACCTGTGTTCCTTTGGGTAGATACGTAGTAATGGGTTTGCTGCATCAAATGGTAAATCTACTTTTAGCTCTTATTTTTTTTTGTTTTTTTTTTTGTTTTTTTTTGAGTTGGAGTCTCACTCTGTCGCCCAGACTGGAGTGCAGTGGCCGCTCCCGGCCACCGCAGCCTCGACCTGCTGGGCTCTGGTGATCCTTCCACCTCAGCCTTCCGAGTAGCCGGAATTACAGACATGCGCTACCACGCCCGGCTGATTTTTTGATTTATTGAAGATGAGGTCTCGCTGCCCAGGCGGGTCTCGAACCCGCGGGCTCAGGCAATCCACTCACCTCAGCCTCCCAAAGGCGCGGGATTACAGGCTGAGCCACCAAGCCCGGCTACTTTTAGTTCTTTGAGAGATCTTCAAACCAGTTTCCAAAGAGGTTGTACCAATTTGCACTGTCATCAACAGTGTATAACCATTCTCTTTTCGCTGTATTTGCTTCAGCATCTATTGTATTTTGTTTGTTTGTTTGTTTGTTTGTTTTTCAAATAATAGCCTTTCTGACGAGTGTAAGGAAGTATCGCATTGTGGTTATAATTTTCATTTCCCTGATGATAAGTGATGGTGAGCATTTTTGATGTTACTTGGATATTTGTATATCTTCTTCTTAGGGATGTCTGTTCACGTCATTTATCCACTTTTAAATAAGGTTATTTGCCTTCTTCATACTGATTTGCTTGTGTTCTTTGTAAATTCTGGATATTAATCTTTTGTCTGATGTGCAACTTGCAAAATATCTTCTTCCTTTTCATAGGAGCAAATTTTCTTTGTTGGCTATTTCTTTTGCTGTGTATAAGCTTTTTAGTTTAATTAAGTTTTCATTTTTGCTACATTTGCTTTGGAGGGTCTTAGTCATTAATTCTTTGTCTACACTGATGACCAGAATAATTTTTCCTAGGTTTTCTTCTATGCCTTTTATAGTTTCAGGTCTGACACTTAGACCTTTAATTCATCTTGATTTAGTTTTTGTAGAAGGTGAGAGACAGGTATCAAGTTTCATTTTTCTGCATGTAGCTATCCAATTTTCCTAGCATCATTTGTCCTTCCCCCAGTATAGTTTTTTTCTGCATTGACAAAGATCAGTTGGCTGTAGATATTTGGGTCTATGTCTGGATTCTCTATTTTGTTCTAATGGTCTGTGTGTTGGCTCTTGTACCATTACCATGCTGTTTTAGTTTCTATAGCTGTGTAGTATAAATTTTAAGTCAGGTAATGTGATGCCTTCAGCTTTATTCTGTAAAAATGACATCGATAGTTTAAGCGAAATTGCATTGATTTTGTAGATTACTTTGGTTAATATGGTCCTTTTAACATTGTTGATTCTTCCACTTCATGAGGATGAAATGATTTTTCATTTGTTTGTGTCCTCAATGATTTATTTAATCAATGTTTTGTAGTTCTCCTTGTAAAGACTTTTTAACTGCTTGGTTAAATAAATTTCTAGGTATTTAAACTTTTTGATTCCTGTTGCAAATGGAATTGATTTCTTGATTTAATTCTCAGCTTAGTCACTATTGGTGTATAGCAGTGCTACTGATTTATATATATTGATTTTGTAGCATGAAATTTAATCAAACTCATTTATCAAGTCCAGAAGTCTTTTGGCGGAATCTTTAGGATTCTTTAAATATAAGATCATATCACTGACTTACAGATAGTTTGACTTCTTTTTTTTCAATTTGGAGACCCATAATTTGTTTCTTTTGCCTGTTATACTCTGCCTAAAACATCCAGCACTATGGTAAATAGGAGTGGTGAAAGTGAGCATCCTGCCTTGTTCTAATACTAAGGGGAAATGCATTCAATTCTTCTCCATTCAGGATGACATTGACTATGGCTTCTATTATTGTGAGGAATGTTCCTTCCATGTCTATTTTGCTGAGGGTTTTTATCATGAAAAGATCAAAGAGCTAAATTTTATCAAATCCTTTTTCTACATCTATTAAAATAATTGTACAATTTTTGTTTTTAATTCTGTTTATGTCATGGATCACATTTATTGACTTGTATAAGTTGAACCATCTTTGCATCCCTGGGATAAAACCCATCTGATTGTGGCAAATTATTATTTTTTATGTGCTGTCCAATTCTGTTTGTTAGTATTTCCTTGAGGATTTGGGATTTATGCATCTATATTCATCAGCTATCTCAAGTCTATAGTTTGGATGTGTATGTGTGTGTGTGTGTGTGTGTGTGTGTGTGTGTATGTATATGTTTTGTCTTTTCCTGGCTTTGGTATTAGAGTGATACTGGCTTTGTAGAATGAGTTGGAAAGAGTTCCTTCCTTATCAGTCTTATGGAATAGTTTCTGTAAAATTGGTACAAGCTCTTTCAAAGTGTTGTAGAATCCGATTGTGAGACTGTCAGGTCCTGTGAGTTTTTTGATTTCTAGTCTTTTTTTATTGGTGTATTTTGACCTTTTGTTTCAATATTTAGAATTCTTTTTTAGTATTTCTCTTTTTACATTTACTTTTAAAATGTGGGGTAAAATTCAGGATTAGGTATACAAGTGGACATCGTACAGGTAAAGTTTGGGCCTCTTTTTAGTATTTCTTGAAGAACTGGTCTAGTAGTGACAGATTTCCTTAGCATTTGTATGTCTGGGAAATATTTTATCTCTTCTGAATTTATGAAACTTAGTTTTGAGAGATATAGAATTGTTGGCTTTTATTCTGTTTAAGGAGATTGAAAATAAGACCCCATTCTGGCTTCTAGGATTTCTCATAAGTCTAGTGTTAGTCTAATAAGTTTACCTTTGTAGGTTATTTAATGCTTTTGTATCATTGTTTTTAGAATTCTTTCCTTCATTTTAACTTTGCATAACCTGGTGACTATATGACTTGAGGATGACTTTTTTTTGCAATTAATCTTCCAGGGAATTTTTTAGCTCTTTGTATCTAGAAGTTTAAATATCTACCAAGGTCAGGGACATTTTCCCCAGTTATTCTCTCAAAATAGGTTTTCCAAACCTGTTTTCTCTTTTTCCTTAAGAATACTTATGATTCTTAGCTTTGAATGTTTTACATAATTCCACATTCCTTGGAGACTTTTATTCTGTTCTCTTGACTCCTTTTTTTTTTTTTTTTTAATGATTATTGTCTATTGGGTTAATTCAAAAGTCTTGTCTTTAAGTTCTGATATCTTTTCTTCTACTTGTTCTAGTCTACTGTTAAAACTTTCCACTGTATATTGTACTTCCCTAAATCAGTCTGTTGTTTTCAGAAGTCCAACTTGTTTTCTATGTGTGTGTGTCTATCTTTTTAGAGATTTTTTTCATTTCTGTCCTGAATAGTTTTTTTTTTTTTAATTTCTTTATGGTTTTTTTTAAACTTTCTTCTGGATCTCATTAATTAATTTTATAGTCAACCTTTTGAATTTCATCTCTGAAATTTCAAAGATTTTACTTTGGTTAGAATCCATTGCTAAGTGTGTTCTTTGGGATGTGTTAAAGATCTCTGTTTTTTGTTTGTTTTTCATTTTGTCAAAATTATTTTAATGGTTCCTTCTCATTCGGGTAGACTATTCTTATTTGAGGTTGTCAGGGGGCTGATATAGTCACCATAGGATTTCCTTGCTTATAAATAACCTTGATATGGTGAATTTTTCAATTGCCAGCTCTGGTCATGCTGTATGGGATTTCTGGAAAGGCTCAAGGATCCTGAGTGACTATGGTGGCCTGTATAGTGCTGTTAGCTTGGGTCTGGGATCAGACCTTCCCCAAAACTGAGATATTATATCAGATGTAATTGGCTGTGCCTGCTGACATACTGCTAGGAGGTGGTGCTTGTGGAAGACAGTTACGTGTGATTGTAACTGTGGGCTTTCTCTTTGACCTGTATTTTCCCAAGGAAGTACCAAGCTGACCTAGGTGTTGGATGGGGTTGTGAGGACCACCCAAGTTCTCTGTTTCTTTTGAGCCATTGAGGGAGATGTGAGGGGGAAAGTCCTCAAACTCTCCACATGTGTGCATCATTGCCTACCTCTATAAAGATTGGGAAAAAGTTCCAACCACTAGGGTTGTGTGTTCTTTGGGGTGTGTTAAAGATCTCTGGTTTTTTGTTTGTTTTTCATATTATCAGAATTATATTAATGGTTCCTTCTCATTCTCATGTAGGCATGATGTGCAGAGGTTACACAAAAAAGTTTACACAGGAAGTTAAAGGTTGCTATGACAACAAGTGCATCCCAGCTTTCTCACATTAGCTTCAGGCAGTCTGCCTTCAGAATGTAAAAAAACCTTCCAGTGCAGGTGTTCTCAAAGAAACCATCCCAGCCAAGAACTGTCCTTTGCTGTGGCGTTTGATCTTGGGGCAAATAAAAGCATTGGGTCTCCCCATTCTCTCCCAGACTGGTTAGAAAGCAGCTGACAGCAGGAGTTGAGTTTTCCTGGAAATGACTGTTGCAACCATTCAGGGCTTTTTTTTTTTTTTTTTTCCTGTACCATTTCATATGGACTTCAGTAGGGAACAGCTGCAAGGGACTGGAGTAACATGACGTTCTGGGGGCCTTCAAAGTCCATGAAAGGAGTATAGAACTCCTTAATGCCCCTCAATCACCTCCTCCACTGCATCTGGAAGCTGCTTGTGTTTTGTGCAGTGATATAGGTAAGTCTGTCTAATTCTAACCCAAGCTGGTTGATTTTTCTCTTCTTTGCACCCTGTGGATCTTATCACTTATTTGTGGATTAATGGGGCATACTGATAATTTTCTTCTTCCCTGAGTAATGAGAAACTCTATTTTGGTTCACTCTATGGGAGAAACACTTCTGAGAGACACCTTAATTCTACCTCCAATAAATACATATTGTTATACTATATTTTAGCAGCTTTTTTGCTTGGACTTTTATGTTAAAGACTTGACTAAACCAAGAACATATTTTAATAAATGTGCAGCATAAGTGATATTTAAATTTTCCAATGAATAAAAAATTCCCTTATACACATATTGATAAAGCAATTTTTTCCACACTGTAGTGCCTTCTGTAACATACATCAATTGCCCACAAATGTGTATGTTTTTTAATTATTTATTCTATTTGTTTACATATGCACTAATAGCGTACTCTGATCATTACTATTGCTTCTAGGTGAATCTTTATATGTAATACAGCAAATCCTTCTTTTTTTCATTTTCTTCTTCAAAATTACCTAGACTCATGCCTGTTCTTTGAAATTTACAGATTTTAGCATATTTAGCACAAAAATTCACCCTCTTCATGCACACATATGTATATGAAAATAAAACTGTTGAAGTTTGTATTTAGATTGCATTTAATCTATAATTTAAGTTGAAGATATCTGATGTCTTTTTTTATTTTAAAGATATAGGGTATGGTTCAGTTAGGTATATAAGGGGTCACTGTACAGGTAAAGTTTGGGTACACTTATTGATATTATGTGCACCCTCCCACTGCTGGCAGTGTCCCACTACTGCCAATTCCTTTCTTATGATGTTATGAAAAATGTTGAGGGTCCATATATGAATGAGTATGTGTAGTATCCAGATCTTTGTTTTTGTGATAATTCACTGCCTATTATGGACTCTAATTCCATCCAAGTTGCTGCAACATTCATAATTTTGTTTTTCTTTATGAATGTGTAATATTCCATCATATATATGCACCACATTTTCTTTATCCAGTCCTATTTTAATGGGTATCACAGTTGGCCTCATGCTTTTGCTATTATGAATAATGCTGCAATAAATATCCATGTGCAAATATCTTTTTCATAGAGTGATTTGAGTTGTTCCAAGAATATTACCAGAAGGAGGATTGCTAGGTTATATGGAAGGTCAGTTTTTAAGGCTTTTAGAAATTGCCACACTGCTTGCCACAGAGGTTATACTAGTTGACACTCCCACCAACAATGTAGAACCATTCACTTTTCTCTACATACTCTCCAGCGTATGTTGTTTTTGAGTTATTATTGATGGCCAGTTTTGATTTGCATTTATTTGATGATTAGTGAGGCTTTTTCAAGTATCTGTTGGCTCCTTGTATGTCTTCTTCTAAGAAGTGTCTGTTTATATCTTTTGCCCAATTTTTTTAAATTTTAAATATGTGGGATAAAATTTGGGATTAAATATACAAATGGTCATGATACAAGTAAATCTGGGCCTCCCTTTGATCCCCACTTTGCCTGGTGTGAGATCAAGTACCCTTATTGATGTTATGTGCCTGTTTTTAAAGAGGGTTATTTGTCATTTTTTTTCCTTTTGGCATGTTTAAGTTCCTTATAGATTCTGGATGTTAGGCTTTTGTCAGATTTATAGTAGGCAAATTTTTTTATATATATACCATTCTGTTGGCTGTCTCACACTCTCTAGATGGCTTCTTTTGCTTTGCAGGAGTTTTTCAGTTTGATGAGGCCCCATCTGTCTATCTTATATTTTATGATATTTGCTCTTGGAGAGTTGATTAGGAATTGGTTGCCTATTCCAATTTCCTTAAGGGTGTTTCCTACATTTTCTTCTAGGATTCCTATAGTTTGAGGTTTTACATTTAGGACTTTCATGCATTTAGAGTTGATTTTTATATATAGTGATATTTAGGGGTCCTGTTTCAGTCTCTTGCATGTGGTCAACCAGTTTTCCCAGCACCATTTACTGAATAGGTTCTCCTCTCTCCAGTAGTTGTTGGTGGGGGTTTTGTCAAAGATGAATTGTTTGAGGAATTGAGGTTTTGTTTCCAGAACTTCTATCCTGTTCCACAGTCTATATGTCTTTTATTGTACCACTGTCAGGTTGTTCTGATTTTTGTAGCATTATAATAAAGTTTAACATCTGGAACTGTGATACCTTCTGCTTTGTTTCTTTTGCTAGAGAACATTTTGGCTATTCGTGGTCATTTATGCTTCCAAATGAATTTCTGAATTGTTGTTTCCAGGTCTGAGAAGAATTATGTAATTTAATGGGTATAGCATTGAATTACCTATTCAGTAAATGGTGTTGGGAAAACTGGCTGACCACATGCAGAAGACTGAAACAGGTCCACTACCTATCACCATACACAAAAATCAACCCCAAGTAGATCAGATACATAAATGTGAAACTTCAAACCTTAAGAATCTTAGAAAATGCAGGAGAAACCCTTATGGAAATCAAAATAGGCAACCAATTCCTGACCCAAACCCCAATAGCCCAAGACATAGGAGATAAGGTAGACAAATGGGACCTCATTACACTGAAAATCTTCTGCAAAACCAAAGAAACTATCAAGAGAGCAGGGAGATAGCCTACAGAATGGGAAAAAATATTTGCCAACTGCATATCTGGCAAAAGTCTAACATCCAGAATCTACAAGGAACTCAAATGTACCAAAAGAAAAAAAAAGAAAATGGCCCCATTAAAATTTGAGCAAAAGACACAAATAGACACTTCTCTTAAGAGGACATACAAGCATCCAACAGATATATGAAAAAATGCTTAACTTCACTAACCATCAAACCACATTGAGATACTACCAAAGTCCAGGAAGAATGGCTGTGGTTAATAAAACAAAAACAACAGATGCTGGTGAGGATGCAGAAAAAAGTGAATGCTTTTACTGTTGATGGATATGCAAACTAGTTCAACCTCTATGGAAAATAGTATAGCAATTCCTAAAATAACTAGAAATTGACTTTCCATATGATCCAGCAATCTCCCTTCTGGGAATATACCCAGAGAAATTTAAATTGCTCTACAACAAAGATACCTGCACGTGCATGTTTATTGCAACCCCATCTACATAGAAAAAACATGGAACCAACCATGTTGCCCATAAAAACTGAACTGGATTAAAAAAAATTGGAACATATACACGATGGAATATTATACAGTCATATAGGAATACAAAATTATTAACTTTGCAGCAACTTGGATGTATTTAGAGTCTATAATACTCAGTGATTTATCACAGAAACCAATCACTGAGTACCACATGTTCTCACTCATAAGTGGACCCTGAACATTTACCGTAATACTATAAGACAAGGATTGGCAGTACCCAGAATCTGCCAGGGGAGAGGAATGGCACATAACATTAATAAGGTATCTGATGTCAAACCAGGCAAAATGGGGAGCAAAGATAGGCCCCATGCTTTACCTGTACAATGACCACTTGTATACCTAATCCTGAATTGTACCTCACATCTTTAAAATAAAACCAATTAAAAGAATAAAAAAAGAGAAAACAGTAAGGCGTGCACACACACACACACACACACACACACACACACGCAGACACACACACACACACACACACACAGGCAGTACAATTCTTTCAACATCAGCACAA
This sequence comes from Carlito syrichta, assembly GCF_000164805.1. Classification (NCBI taxonomy): domain Eukaryota; kingdom Metazoa; phylum Chordata; class Mammalia; order Primates; family Tarsiidae; genus Carlito; species Carlito syrichta. The sequence goes on from NW_007253806.1 coordinate 205,946, forward strand.
TGTTAAATAGAGGTGTTCCTACTAGATAATTTGTCTAGTCCTTATCTCAAAAGTAAAGATTTTAAGTTACCAATACTATAGGTAACTTGTAGATACGCTTCATCCTAGTAAGGAATTTATTTTTTTGCATTTCTTGGATGAAGCCACTTTTTCATTTTTCAATGGATTTGTTAATCAATAATAAATTATATCTACAAATGGTATTTTTATATACAGCTGATTCTTTCCTCTAATATTCTACTTATATGTTCATAAATGTGTTTGACCAATAATTTTCTATTACTAATAGTTGCTAGATTTTAAAGTTTTTAGATTTTACACTTTTTCCAGCCTCCTAAAGTGATTATTTTCTGCTATGCCCTCCAGAAATGTTTTGCTAAGTTAAAAGTATTTTTTTGTTAAAATTTAATACTTTGCAAAACTTTTCATAGGAACTATTTGACCAGGAGTTTGCTTTGTCTCAATATTTTATTTTATTTTAATTTTTTAAACTTTAGACTCAGAGAGTATGTGTGCATGTTTGTTACATGAGTATACTGTGTGATGATGAGGTTTGGGCTTCCATTGAAGCCATCACCCACATAATAAGCATTGTACTCCATAGAGAGTTTTTCAACTCTTGTTTTCTTCCCTTCTTCTCCCCTTTAAGAGTCTCCAGTGTCTGTTGTTCCATCTTTATGCCTGTGTGTACCCAGTGTTAATCTTTTGCTTATAGGTGAGAACATGTGGTATTTGGTTTTCTGTTTCTCTGTGTTTTTTTGTTTGTTTGTTTGTTTGTTTGTTTTTGAGTTGGAGTCTCACTCTGTCACCCAGACTGGAGTGCAGTGGCCGCTCCTGGCCACCGCAGCCTCAACCTACTGGGCTCCGGCGATCCTTCCGCTTCAGCCTTCAGAGTAGCCGGAATTACAGGTGCGCGCTACCAAGCCCAGCTGATATTTTTATTTATTGTAGAGATGAGGTCTCGCTGCCCAGCCAAGTCTCGAACCCACGGGCTCAGGCAATCCACTCACCTCAGCCTCCCAAAGGTGCGGGATTACAGGCTGAGCCATCAAGCCTGGCTTGTTTCTCTGTTAATTTACTTAGAATAATGGCCTCCATCTGTATCCATGTTGCTTCAACGGGCATGATTTTATTCTTTATTTGACTGTGTAGTATTCCATGGAGTATATGTACCATATTTTCTTTATCCAACTCACCCCTTATAGGCACCTATGTTGAGTCCATGTCTTTGCTATTATGAATAGTGCCATAATGAACATACAAGTGCAGGCGTCTTTTTGCTAAAACAATTTGTGTTCTCTTGTGTATATACCTAGTAGTGAAATTGCTTGGTTGAAATATAGTTTTATTTTTAGTTCTTTGAGAAATCTCCAAAGTGATTTCCACAAGGGCTGAACTAGCTTACATTCCCTCCAATGGTGTTTGAGTATTCTCTTTTTTTTTTTGCAGCCTTGCCAACATCTGATGTTTTTTACCATTTTAGAAATAGCCATTCTGATTGGTGTGAGATGGTAATCATTATGGTTTTGAATTGCATTTCTCTAATGTTGAACATTTCTTTATGTTTGTAGACTACTTGTATATCTTCCTTTTAGAAGGGTCTGCTCATGTCCTTTGCCTACTTTTTATAGGATTATGTGATTTTGTTCTTGTTGATTTAAGTTTCTTGCAGATTCTGGATATTAGATGTTCATTGGATACATAGTTTGCAAATATTTCCTCCCATTCTGTAGGTTGTCTGTTTACTCTGTTGATAGTTTATTTTGCTGTGCTGTAATTTTTTTTAGTTTACTTAGGTTCTACTTATCAGTTTTTTATTTTTGCTGCATTTTTTTTTGAGAACTTGAACAGAAAATCATTACTTAGACAATGGTCTGAGGAATGTTTTCTAGATTTTATTCTAGAAATTTCAGGTTGAGATTTCACATTTAAGATTTTAGTCCATCTTGAGTTAATTGTTGTATATGATGAGAGGTAGATGGTTAGCTTCATTCTTCTGCATATGGCTAGGCAGTTTTGCCATCATCATATGTTGAAAGCAGTTTTCTTTCCTCATTGTTTGTTTTTGTTGATTTTGTTAAAGATTAGACAGTTGTACATGAATGGCTTTATTTCTGGGTTCTCTGTTCTGGTCTATTTTTCTACCTGTCTATTTTTATACCAGTACCGTGCCTTATAGAAAAGTTTGAAGTCCAGTGTCTCAATATTTTAATTTATTCATTAAATTTTTCTAATGATTACATGCTTTTTTATTTTATATTTTCTTTTCCATTTATGTTTGGTTAGTTATATTTCTAAGAATTTCTTCAATTCATATAAATATTTGTAATTTTGCCATAATGTTTTTCATAGTGTGCTCTGAATCTGTATCTAAGTCCACAGTATTTCTGATGACATCCTTCTTTATTTCTGACGTACTTATTGTTACCTTCTCTTTTTTATTAAATGAATCTCAACAGACATTTCTATTTTATTTAACTTTTCCACAAACTAATTTTTGGCATTGGTGATTCTCTCTATAGTTTATTTTAGTTATATTTCATAAAATTTTGTTCTTATTGTTTTAGTCCTTCAATCATATATCTTTTGGAGAAAGGTGATCTTTTTCTAACTTCGTGAAAAGGCTGTTTAAGGCTTACATCTAAAACGGAAAATCTTCCTCTTCTTAAAAAAAACTATGTTTCACAAGCACCATTTTTATTATCGCTTGTTTTTAGATTTTATTATCTTCCATGAAGTATAGACTATTTAGAAGTATATGTTTTATCTTTTTGAATTTTTATATTGTTTTTAATTTTATGTAATTTTATATTCATGCAATTTTATTTTATTTTTATATAATAATTTTTATATGTATGTGTAGTATTAACACTTTAAAATTGCATCAATGATATAAAAAACTCCACTTTACCCTAACCAGATTCAACAAGTATTTTTGCCTTATTTTTGCTATTTTATATTTCTGTTTCTCTATATGCACACATCCTCATATATTTTTCTCTGAATCACTTGCCATTTGAGACAAAATTGCAGACATCATGCACCTTTACCCTAAAATACTTCACTATGTATTTTTTTAAATTCTGTTATATAACCACCATATTATTATCAAAATTAGAAAGTCTAAGTTGGATGCCTACTGTTACTTAATTCACACTTTGTACTTGAAATTTCTCTCTTATAATATTAATGACCTCTACAGCTATTTCTCCAGATAATAACCATACTTAAGAGTTTGCTAGAATTTCTTTTTATTTATTTATTTATTTTAAAGATGTGGGGTACAGTTCAGGATTAGGTTTACAAGTGGTCATCATACAGGTGAAGTTTAGGCCACCCTTTGGACCTAGTTTGCCTGGTTTGAGATCAAGTACCCTTATTGATGTTGTGTCCTCCCCGTTATAGCCTCCCTGGTAGTATCCCACTACTGCCAATCCCTTTCTTATAGTATCATAATAATTGATCATGGTCTGCTTATGAGAACATGTGGTAGTCTGTTCTTCGTTTCTGTGATGGATCACTGAGTATGATACACTCTAAATGCATCCAAGATTCTGCAGTGTCCATATGTTTGTCTTTCTTTATTGCTGCAAAATATGTAACACATTTTTTTTTAACCAGTCCACTTTTGATGTGCAGCACAGTTGGTTCCATGTTTTTGCTATTGTGATTAGTGCTGCAATAAACATGTGTGTGCAGGTATCTTTTTTGTAGAATGATTTGAGTTCCTCCAAGTATATTTCCAGAAGGGGGAATGCTGAGTCATATGGAAGGTCAATTTCTAGTTCTTTCAGAAATCACCAGACTGTTTTCCAAAGAGGTTGCACTCGTTTGCATTCCCACCAGTGGTGTAGAAACCTTTCTTTTTCTCCACATCATTGCCAGCATCTGTTGTTTGTTTTATTAATGATATTCATTCTTCCTGGGGTTAGGTGGTATCTCAACGTGGTTTGATTTGCATTTCTCTGATAATTAGTGAGGTTGAGCACTTTTTCATGTGTCTGTAAGCTGCCCATATATCTTCTTTTGAGAAGTGTCTATTTAATGGGATTTTTTTGTTTTGTTTTGCTTGGGCATGTTTGCGTTCCTTGTGAATCCTGGGTGTTGAGCTTTTGTCAGATATATTGTTGGCAAATATTTTTCCCCATTCTGCTGACTGTCTCCCCTTTCCCTTGATGGTTTCTTTTGCTTTGGAGACTTTGTCAAAGATGAGTTGGTTGGGAAATTGAGGCTTGGTTCTGGAATCTCTGTCCTGTTTTATTAGTCCATATGCCTATTATTGTAACAATACTAGGCTGTTTTGATTATTGTAGTCTTATAGAAAAATTTGAAATCTGGAAATATAATACCCCCTGCTTTATATATTTTGCCAAGGATTGTTTTGGCTATTTTGGTCATTTATGTTTCCATTTGAATTCCTACATTGTCATTTCCAGGTCTGAGAAGAATGATGTTAGTATTGAATGCAGATTGCATTTAACCTTGAGATTGCCTTGGATCGGATGGACACCTTAACAATGTTGATTCTTCCAATCCATAAACATGGAATAATTTTCTATTTGTTTGTGTCTTCTTGGATTTCTTTGAGAAGTATTTTATAGTTTTCATTGTGAAGGTCTTTCACTTCTCTGGTTAGGGAGATGCTAAGATATTTCTTTTGTGTGTGTGGGCCTGTCATGAATGGGATTGTGCTTTTTATTTGGTTCTGTATTTGTTACTGATGTGTAAGAATGCGACTGTCTTTTGCACAATTATTTTATACCCCAAGACTTTGTCAAAGTCCTTTATCTTTGAAAAGAGGTTTTTGACAGACTTCTCTTGAATTTTCGAGGTATAGGAGCATATCATCAACAAAGAGGGATAAACTAATCCTCTTTTCCTATTTGGATACCCCTAATTTCCTTCTCTTGTCTGATTATTCTCGCTGGGACTTCCAACACAATGTTGACCAGGAGGGAAGACAGTAAGTAGCTTTGTCTTGCTCTAGTTTTCAGGGGAAATGCTTCCATTTTTTATCCATTTAACAATATGCTAGCTGTGGGTTTATCATAGATGGTACTTACTATTTTGAGGTCAAATTGAGTTTCCGGTTCTCTTTGTTGATTTTTTGCCTTGATGATTTACCTAGGGCTGTTAGTGGTCCTCAGTTATAATAGTGTTAGAGTCAATATCTTTTTTTAGCTTATTTAATAGTCACTTTATAAATGCTGGTGCTCTGTGTTGGGTGCATGTATGTTTAGGATGGCTATTTATTGTTGATGGATTGAATATTTTATCATTATGTAGTGTCATTTTGTATTTTTTTTAATTTTTGATAGCTTAAAGGTTGTTTTGTCTGATATTAAGATCACAATTCCTGCCTTTTTAGTAATCCTTCTGCCTGGAAACTCATTTTACATCCTCTAACTTTGAATCTGTCTGCGTCCTTTGTGGTGAGATGAGTTTCCTGGATACAGCAAATAATTAGGTCATGGTTTTTTATCCTGTTTGCCATTCTGTATCTTTTCAGTGGTGCATTTAGTCCATTCACATTCAGGCTGGTTATTGAAGTGTGATTGTTTATCCCCATCATGAGCTTCTTATAAAGTTTATTCTTTGTATATATATTTTCTTTTAGCTTTTGGGTTGATGTATTTGTGTGTTTTCAAGTTTGCCATTGCAATATATCCTTTGTTGATTCTGTGTTCTCTGTTCTCTTGGGAAGTGCATGGTTATTATTTTTCTTTCTTTCTTTCTCTGTGCTTCATACCTTTTTAAACCTATAGAACTGGACTGGAAGCTGCACAATATCTTAGTGATTGGATGCCTAGGAATTATTTTAATTCTCCATTGCTGATGAAGCTGAGCTTGGCTGGGTAGGAAATTCTTTGTTGAAATTGTTTATTTTAAGAATTTTGAATATTGAACTTCAGTCCTTTCTAGGTTGTAGTGTTTCTGCCCATAGGTCTCCTATTATTCGGATTGGTTTTCCCAAGTAGATAGTCTGACATTTCTCTCTTGCTGCCTTTTGGATTTATTCTTTTGTGCCTACTTTGTATAGGTGAATTACTGTTTTTAAGGGTTGTCTTCTCATTTGATGTCTTGTTGGGTGTTCTCTGTATCTCTTGTGTTTGGGTGGTCACATCTCTGATGAGATGGGGAAAGTTTTCTTGGATAACCTCCTGGAATACTTGCTCTGAAGTGCTCTCCAGTTCCCTATTTTCTTCTGGGATGCCAATCTGGTGTAGGTTCTGCCTCTTGATATATTTGCACAACTCTTATAGACATTGTTCTTTCTTTCTGAGTAGTCATCCTATTTTTTTTTTCCAGATGCGGTTAATTCTATGTTTTGGTCTCCAAGTTCTGAGATTCTTTCTTCTGCCTGATTAATTTTGCTTTCCATGCTTGCCATCTTGTTTTTTATTTCCTGGATGAAATTTTATATGAACAAAATCTCTGTTATAAGATTTTTCAGTGTTGTATCTTGTCTTTCTTCAGTCTTATTCACTTTTCCAACCATTCCCTAATCCATGTTGTTTTCTGGGGCCAGTCATTAGTGACTTCCATTGTTTGACTCTGAGGTCTGCAGTTTCTCTTTGTTACACTGGAAATTACCTGTGTTATTCCATTTATTTTTCCACATATGTGACAGATCTCATTTTTTTCTCTCTTTAGTTCCATTAATCAGTGGCAGTGGGAGAGGCTTTTACTTCTGATGTTTGCTCAGCACTTTATTCTTCCCTGATCAGGACTCTGGATTTGTTCTATTTGAATTGTGAGTGGGAAGCTTTGCTGTCTTTTGTAGTTTTGAGAGTCAAATAAGGTGGTGGATGGGGAATAGGATTCAGTAACTCATTGCAAATCACAATGTTCACTGGGCTATGGATTTTCTTAGACCCAATCCCCATCACCACTCTATATGATAATGCTATGGGTACATGTGTGTGTCCCCTGAGTCCAAGATACAGTAATAGCAATGAGGAGAACAGCGAAGAGTAGAATGAAATAAGATGAACAAGAATTAAAGAAAAATAAACAATGAAAAAAACACAGAACAACAGAAACAGAAGCCAAAGCAAAAAACAATTGAACACATACACAAAAACAGGCACACACACACACACACACACACACACACACACACACTACAACAAACTGAAATAGCAGCAAAGCTAAACAACAACAAACCAAAAGAAAAAAAAAAAAAACAGGAAAACCAAACATGCACACACACACCCAGCATAAAATGAAAGGAGAAGAAATAGATAAAGAAAGAGGAAAAAAAAAGAAATTCAATTATTCACAAAGGAGAAATATCTAAAAGTTTTAAAAACTACTAAACAGACAAAAAAAAAAAACCTGCCACAAGAGGATTCTGTAATTATTCTTCTCATCTGCTTCTCTGCTGTCTCCTGCAGGAGGAGGAGACAGTGGGGGGGGGGGACTGCAGTCAGGGGTGATGATTGGGGGATCCCCTCCAGTAGGGAGGTGCAGAATTGTCTCTTCTCCAGGTACTGGCATGGGGTGCACCAGTCAGTCTTATCCTGAAGTGGAGTCCTCCTATTGCACTAATATCGATCCCTCTCAGTCATGTCCCAGCCATGTGAGTCTGCCATTCAGAGGATTGCTGGGGTGGAGGGGTTTTGGTCAGTCCCAGACTCACCATGAATCTCTTTGGAGGTCTTCCTTGTCCTTTTCTAGCCATGCCCTTTGCCCTGTGGCTGAATCAGAGTAGAGCAGTGGGCCTTCTGAGACTCAGCACTCATCCTGTCCCTTCAGAGTTTGTGCTTTCAGGATACTCCCTCTGGGTCACGTTCAACCCCTGAGTAGTTAATCTGTGGGTCACAGGATCAGTTCTACCACTCTGTGGTGAGCAAGTCGGAGCACTTTATTACTCTGTTTTCAAAATGGTGGCAGGGTGCCTCTTTCATTTTCTCCAATGGGTCTCTGCCTCTGGACTCCCTCCACAGTTCTTGCTGTCAGTGTCCAGCCAGGCACTGCAGTGGTGAGGCAGATCCTGGAGCCAGCAGTCTCTCCCACTGCAGTGATGAAGCAGAGCCTGAGGTTGGTAGTTTCTCCTGGCAGCTTCTACCCAGGAAGGCCTTCATTGGTTTAACAAAATTACCTATGGCTTCTTTGACTAGGGAGGCACTAGGAACTAAGCGGAGCAGCTGCAGCACCAGCTGCTTCACCAAGAGAGGCCTGGCCACTTGCTCATGAACTTCCACTCAGTCAGTCTCTCCCAGCAATTTTTTCCCAGGAAGGGCTTTTCTGATTTAAAAAAGAAAAAGAAAGAAAGAAAGAAAGAAAGAAAGAAAGAAAGAAAGAAAGAAAGAAGGAAGGAAGGAAGGAAGGAAGGAAAGAAAGAAAGAAAGAAAGAAGGAAGGAAGGAAGGAAGGAAGGAAGGAAGGAAGGAAAGAAAGAAAGAAGGAAAGAAAGAAAGAAGGAAAGAAAGAAAGAAAGAAAGAAGGAAAGAAAAATGGTGGTCAGCTTTTGCATTCCAGGAATCACTAAGGTCCAATCCAAGCAGCTACAGCACCAGCAACTTCATAAGGAGAACCCTGGACCCTTGCTCCTGAGCCCTCACTCAGTCAGCCACTCGCATGCCCAGTTACTCGCTGACATATATGCAAAATTTTCCATACACTCACTCACTCCCCCTGGGACTCGCATTGTCTGACTGACTCAGCCACCACCTTCCTTGTGTCACAAGAATTTTTTTTAAGTTCTGGGTATTTATTTGTTAATTTTCTTTGACCAAACGGCACAAATAGATATAAGTAAACCTGTACATAGCTATTTTTTAGAAACTATCCAAAATAGTTCAAATAATATTATGTCTTCTATAACTATAGTGATTTTTACCAGCTAGAAGGGAAATGAACGTGGAGGTGTAATTTTGTTTAAGGCAATGCAAAGGCACTGCTTTTCCAGAAATAGTCATTATATGAAAAGAAAAACTAAGCAGAATTTCTAAACAGTTCCTGTTAGATCACTGCTTTTTAAACTGTATAACACAAACCCTTATTAGGTCATGAAATTGCACTTATGGGTTACAGAGAGCATTTTGTTTTAAAATCTAATAAAACAGAAAATAATATAGAGTAAAACATATAATAAGGGACACTATTATATCTTGAAACTTTTGTGTCAGTTTTATGTGTATCTGTGTGTGTGCGCACATATGTGAGTATGAATGAGATCATAGTACAAATTGTACTTCTGACTTTGCTTTCACCTTCAAAAAAGACTAAGAAGCTGGGTAGATAATCTCAGCCACAGTAACAGAACCCTTATTATTTCAAACTAATTTTACAGCTTAAGGGTTTCTTGTCCAAATAGTCCTAACCTAAATCCATGTGAGGTTTACCCGACTATGTCCCAACATTTATAAGGATAGGTAGTGATTTTTTTTCTTCTTTCTTTTATTATTCTGGTCAATCCCCAAACATTTTTCCTACATTTTCCCAGCATTTGGGTTGGTGGTGGTTTGGATTTTGTTCCACATTTACCCTAAGGACGGGTGGTGGTTCTTTGTGGTGTCCGATTCATTTGGGAAAAGTTTCAGTGTAATATAAAGAACCTCTCACTTAGGGAGGCTTCCACCCACTTTAACTAGCTGGTCCATGGACCCCACTTTAATGAACACAAACTGTGAAAGAATAGTGCTGTCTAGGCAAATGTGCTCAGTCCTCCAAAAACAAAAACAAAACAAAACAACAGATTACACACTGATATTTTGCTTATCACTCCATGGTCTGGAAAGAGTGGCACTGAAGGAAATGGGAAGAGCTAACATAAGTGTACTTATTTCTAGACATTTGTCCAGAAATGAAGCAACAAGACGACTAAAACTTTGTAAATAGAGGTTTTTTTAAAACTCATCGTTTTTAAGGTCAGAGAAATTTAAACTTGTTCTCATTTGGCTTTTTTCCTTTAATTTAATTATTTATTTAACTGTCTGAATTGGAGGTTTGTTGATCAGTTGGTTTGGTTTAGTTTCTATTAAAGTGGCTGGCTGCAAAAATTGCTTGTGTTATCAGTCTAACATACATTCCCAAAAACCAAATTAAGGCATCACCTTTTAATGCTGTTATAGAATCCTTATTTCTTAAACTTAATTCTTTATAATAATAAAGATAGAAAACATACAGATTTCTTGGTTTTGGTTCTCTCTGCTGTAATAAAACACATCTAGATAGTTTTATTTTCCTAATTTTTAAATGTTCTTTATACCTTACTATCAATTTATATACCATCTATCTGCCATCTATCAACTGACCTACTTGTGTATTTATTATATTTATTATTCAAAGATAGTTGATATTTAGATAGGTTTTTTCTTTCTTTTTTTATTATAGACATGCTTATTTCTGTAAGAACCATTATATACTTTTATTTTATTGGCATCCCAGACTTCCTCTGTACATCTAACAGGCACTCACTTAGGACTTATTGAAGTATATTAAAAGATAGGCACACATAAAGGGAAAAACACATAAAATGAAATACAAAAAAACTGATCTTATAAAAGACACAGACTTTCAAGTAAACATGTGCTTCTTTGTGTGGTCATTGACAAAAGACAGGTATAAAAATTTTCAAAATTATGGATTATTCAGTGAACCTCAAAAAATAAGGATCTGGTTGACATGGAATTTGACAGGACCTCAGAAAATGGAAGAAAGCTCAAATAGGGCATTCTAGGTTCCTTTTCTGAAGTATTTCATGATATATATTTAAATGAAAAATTCATGTGGATAAAAACTTATATTGTGGGCAAAGAGGGTAAAAATAAAAGTATTTAATCAATTTAACATCCTATAAGTGGTGAACATAAAAGCAATATATTATTTTCTTAAATTTTAGTCCTATTGATAGTTTTTCTAAATACATTCTAAGAATAGTCCATATCTGTTAAACTGAAAGAGTCAATGAAGTCATTTCTATTGACCACTGCAGACTCTGAACCAAGTCTACTCTTGGATTGGCTCCCAGAAGTGACATTGATTTCAGTAGCAGTTGCATACACGAATCTCAGCACTGAAACTAGCTGATGGACAGGTTGCTACTACAAAGAGCAAATCTGTAAAATGCTTCAAATATCAGTAGCAGCCAAAAAGTTAAAAAAATAAAAAAAAAGGCAGTTAATCAAATGTCAAAGCAACATGATGCAGAGCCAGTTTTGTCTCTAGAAAAGTACACTTGGTTCTTTGTTACTGAGTCAAGTTTCACCATTTCAAGACTAAAATATGTGACCTTCTATTTCTCAAAATAGAGACTTCAGTCAAATGGCAAATCAGTGTAATGTGTAAATAAACCAAAAAAAATTAATGAAAAAACAAGTGCATTTATACAGGGAGGGAAAAATGAAACAATAGAAAAAAGAAAATATGGAAAATATAAGAAAAAGGTAGCATTTAACATTTAGGCTAAATATATATATATAGTTAAGAAATGCAACTACAGTGAATCCTTCAAAATGTGAAACTGGTTATGTTATCTCTTCTTATAAGACTCTTTAGTGGTCTGTCATTTCTTTTAAAATAGACATAAAGTGTTTTTTTTTTTTTGTTATTGTTGTTTTTTTTTTTTTTGAGTTGGAGTCTCACTTGGTCGCCCAGACGGGAGTGCAGTGGCCGCTCCCGGCCACCGCAGCCTCAACCTGCTGGACCCGGCGATCCTTCCACCTCAGCCTTCCGAGTAGCTGGAATTACAGGCATGCGCTACCACATCCAGCTGATTTTTTGATTTATTGTAGAGATGAGGTCTCACTGCCCAGGCGGGTCTCGAACCCACGGGTTCAGGCAATCCACTCACCTCAGCCTCCCAAAGGCGCGGGATTAAACGACATAAAGTGTTTTAACATAAAACTCAAGATTATTCATGGCCTAACTCTCAACTCACTCTATAGCTTCTCTCTGCCATGCTTCTCATACTCATACCATTTCCTGCAGCCCAACAAACTATCTTCAGTCCTTCATGCTTCCTTACAACTAAGGTCCTTTATGTAAACCCTTTCTCTCACTGAAAGACTTTTCTTCTCTCTTAAACTAATCCTTATTCCTTCATTAGCTCAATCATCACCTCTTTAAGTAAGTGAACTAGATCAATGCTTTTGCTATCAAACTCATAAAAACTTGTTCCTCCATATTTAATCACTTCCCCACTAGTCCATAGGTCCATGTAAAGATCATGCTTATTATTTTGTTTCCAGTAACTAGCTCTCATCTTTGTGTATCAGGAATAACTCGGTGGCTGTTTGCTGAGTGAGTGACTGAATAAAGAAGCATCAGAGCAAATTTTAAGAACAATTACCATAATTACTGGTTGAATTGCTTTGAAGTCAAGAAACAGGTAATCTACTCTAAATAAATTGAGATCGCAACACCACTTCTCCAGTAATTGTGATCCCCAGTAACAGACACCGCTAGAATATGAAGAGAACGTTAATGCTTACATAAATAAAGACTTAAATTATTTTCAAATGGCTTTATAGAAGCAGATTAAATACATGGAAAAGTAAATTTATCAAGCACGTTTTCTTAACCACCTTAGTGAGCAAGGAAAACTAAGTCTTAGCCAAAATATTGATTATCAGACTATACACACTAAAAATCAGTGTTGGAAAGAACACTAAGAGTGATTTATTAAAACAAAAACATAAGAATAAAATCTTCAGGCGAAATTGAAAAATATTGTTGATCTTTATGATTAATTGAACATACTGCTGTCCTGGCCCAGTGAAATTACTTTTAGTGAATCCCAATTCTGGAAAGACTTAGAAAGCTGTTGTAAAAATTGTTAGTAGTTTAATATTAAGAAAAACTTTCAAAGAATGTCCTGTTTAAATGTACTGTCAGCCAGGCTCAGTGGCTCAGCCTGTAATCCCGCGCCTTTGGGAGGCTGAGGTGAGTGGATCGCCTGAGCCTGCAGGTTCGAGACCTGCCTGGGCAACTTGGCGAGACCTCATCTCTACAATAAATCAAAAATTAGCTGGGCGTAGTAGCGCGCGTCTGTAGTTCCAGCTACTTGGAAGGCTGAGGCGGAAGGATCGCCGGAGCCCAGCAGGTTGAGGCTGTGGCGGCCGGGAGCGGCCACTGCACTCCAGTCTGGGCAACAGAGTGAGACTCCAACTCAGAAAAAAAAAAAATTTACTGTCTTAAAAACTTCAGTAGTTAAGAAATATAAAGCTATCCGCTATTAACATCAGGAGTTTTCCATGTCATGAGAGCTTGTAGCCTCAAAGTGTAATTAACAGAACAGAATTCACTCTCATCATCAAAAATAAAAATAAAAAAGAATGTTTCTAGAACTAGAAAAAGTCTGAAAACAACTGTAATGGATGAACAACATTAGCACCAGAAACCCCAGGGACACTTAAAAGTGGTGACAACAAACCTCTAAATCAATGGCAAACAAATTTAACTATTTCCAGAAACTAAACTTATTCAAAAGTGTTCCAGGCTTTTGCGGAGTCATCAGTGAACCAAACACACAGTCAAATGTTATCTATAAGCAACCAGAAAATATATAAATAAGAAGCTATATTTTGAAAGCTGTTTTGAAATAGTCTTGTCTTCAAAATCACATATTAATGGTGTATCTATGAAAAGAGTTCTATCATCTTCATACAAATGTCTCAAAACCAGGTATGTGAGAAACTTTTCACAGTATGTCAAAAATTTAAAAGAAATGCACAATTATAATAACATAATCTATGACAACAATAGTAATAAGAACAATAAAAAGCTGTGTTTATGTTCTCAGTAGGTATTTTAGAAACATTTCTCTTAGAGAAGGCTTAATCACAGCGGCAGAGCTGTTAAGTGGTAGATAGAATACATTCTTGAATCTTTATTATTTATTTTTTAAAGGTAATATTTTATAGATATTACTGAAGTAAAAGAAACATTAATATCCCAAATTCACATTAATATCTGCCAAAAACTTCTTGTGGATGGAAGAAAAATATTGTGTTTTCTTGAAGGTGCAAATTTTCTTATATCTTCAGTTATGTTTGGACAGAGAGGCCCAATGGGAAATGAACCACAGATGTATTCCTAGCATTCTCAGAGGTCAATTTCTATCATTTAAAAAATTGGCAATTTATTTTCTTTTATTTGAGTTGTGAGGTACATGAGAGCATTTACTACATCAGTAAATTGTGTGCAGGTGAAGTTTGGACCTCTAGCAAGCCCGCTTTCCCCTTGGTAATGAATCTGGTACCCAGCGTGTGATTGTATGCCCCGTATCCCTCCTACCTTCCTCTTTATTTTAGAAGTGTCCAGGTACTGTTGTTCCTACCTTTGTGCTCATGTATTCAGTGATCAGGACCCCCATATAAATGAGAACACGTGGTATCCAGCTTTTTGTTTCTGTGATAGTTCACTTAGAATGATGGTCTCTAGATGCATCCAAGTTGCTGCCAAGGACCTGATTTGTTCTTCTTTATAGCTAAGTAGTATTCCATTGTGTGCATGTACCATGTTCTTTTATCCAGTCCCCTTTCTGTGGGCATCTGGGTTGGTTTTGTGTTTTTGCTATTGTAAATAGTGCTGTAATTAATATATGTTTGCAGGTATCTTTTTGGTAGGGTATATTCTCAGAAGTGGAAGCTCAATTTTTTAGTTTTTTGAGAAAATGCCATAAATGCTTTTTACAAAAATGGAACTAGCTTACATTTCCACCAACAGTGTAGAAGCATTACCTTTTATCCACAACTTTGCCAACACCTGTTTTTTTGTTTACTTTTCAATGATAGCCATCCTTACTGCTGTTTAATGGTATCTCAATGTAGTTTTGATTTGCATTTCTCTGAAGATTAGTGAATCTGAGCATTTTTTATGTTTTTTGGCTTCATGTCTTATTTTAAGAAGTGTCTGTTCATGTTCTTTGCCCACTTCTTAGTGAGGTTGTTTGCTTTGCTCCTGTCCACTTGTTAGTGTTCCTTGTAGATCCTGGATGTTAGACCTTTGTCAGACGCATTGCTTGCAAAGATTTTTTGCCCCATTCTCTGGGCTATTCCTTTAATCTTTTGATGTGGAAAAATTTTTAGTTGGCTCCACCTGTCAATCTTAGTTTCTGTTGCATTTGCTTTGGTGTACTTAGCCATGAATTCATTGCCTACTCCAATGTCCAAGAAGGTGTTCCCTATGCTTTTTTATATGATTCTTAGAGTTTGAGGTTTCACATTTAAGTCTTTGATCCATATTAAGTTAATATTTGTACATGGGGATAGGTAGGGGTTCAGTTTCATTCTTCTGCATGTGATTAATTAGTTTTCTGTGCACCATTTGCTAAATTTGCTAAATATGTTTTCCTTTCCCCAATGTTTATCATATTGCTATTAGGAAGTTGCTTTGCTTTTTAGGGTTTCATCATTGATGTATTTGGTCTATTAACATGTGCTTGCCTGTACTTTTGTGATGAGTGAAACTGTTCTTTCATTTCTATGCTTAAAACCTTCCTAAGCATCTCCAGAAGGACTGATCTGGAGGTGGCATGCTATATTAGGGACTGGGTGTCTGGGAAAAAAAAATTAATTTTCCTTTATTAATAAAACTAAGTTTGACAGGGTAGGAACTTCTTGGCTGAAATTACTTTTTCTTTTCTTTTTGTTTTTTTTTTGTTTTGTTTTATATTTTATTTGAAAGATGTGGGGTATAATTCAAGGTTAGGTATACAGATGGTCATTGTACAGGTAAAGTCGGGGCCTCACTTAGGTCCCCACTTCACCTGTTTTGAGATCAGGAACCTTTATTGATGAATTGTGCCCCTCTCTTTCTCCCCAGGCAGCTTCCCACTACTGCCAATCTCTTTCTTGTCGTATTATGATAATTGTTTAGGGTCTGCTTATGTGTGAGTACATGTCATACTCAGCTCTTTGTTTCTGTGATAGATCATTGAGTATTATAGACTCTGAGTCCATCTAAATTTCTTTAAAAACATTAAAGGTGGGACCTCAATCCCTTCCGGCTTGTAGAATTTTTTCTGTGAAGTCTGCTGCAATTCTAATGGGTCTTCCTTGGTAGCTAGTCTGTCCCTTTTTCCTAGCTGCCATTTGAACTTTTTCTTACCTTGTGGAGATGAACTAGAATGTGCCTTGGGGTTGGTTTCCTTATGTAATACCTCATTGGAGATCTCTGGATCTTTTATGTCTGCATTGCCACCTCTCTAGCCAGATAGGAGAAATTTTCTTGGATGACCTTTTTAAAGGCTTGTTCCAGGGTGTTCTCAAGATCCCTGTCTCCCTCAGACATGACAATCTGTCATGGATTTGGTCTCTTTATGTAATTCCAAATCTCTTGAAGGCATTGTTCATTTTTCTTGAGCCTTTTCTCCTTGTTTTTGTCAACCTGGGTTAGTTCAATAGTTTGATCCTCAAGTCTTGAGATTCTTCCCTCTGTCTGATCAATTCTGGTGCCCAGGCTTGTCATTGTCCTTTGAAATTCCAAGAAAAAAATTATTTATTTTCAGAACTTCAGATTGGATCTTTCTTATAAAGGCCAGCTCAGTTTTCATTTTCTGCATTGTTTTTATTGCCCAGGTGTTCTGTCCTTCCATCTTCTCATGACTTTCCTTTACTCCCTTTGTCATTCATAGCCTGAATTCTGTCTCTGTCATCAGAGCCAGGTTGTTCTGGATGAGTGTAATTGCTTGAAATCTGGGAGATCCTTTTTGGGAAATGACTCATTAAGGCTTTGGGGGATTGTCAGTGTTTTTTTTGTTTTGTTTTGTTTTTTTCCGCTGGTTCTTTCTCATCTGTGAGAACAGACATTATTTTTGTTTTGCTGTTTTTCAGTTAATTAAAAATGCAATGGTTGGGGTGATCTTTTGTAGAATCTTATTATTTGTATCCCACAGGGTACTCTCCCTTTGTGGTACACTCCTCCTTCCCCTGGGGTGAAGTAGCCCGTGAGGGCTCAACCGTTGTGGGCCCTGCTGCTTTTCTGGGTCCAGTTGCCCTATGAGTTTGTCACCATTTGGCTGGTGCTGGAAGGTGCCTGCTAGGTATCCAGTGAGGTAAAGGTGAGGGAGTTGGATTATAAAAGGAAGTGATCACTTATATCTCTAAAAGACCGTCTGAAGAAACTCTCTGATGTCTATATCTATGGACTGTGGGCTTTGTTCTCACCTCTTTTTCAATGACTATATTGTTGTCTCAGATGTTATAATGGACTGTGCCAGTTGACCTCCAACCAGAAGGTGGCACTTGCCTGAGACAGCCAGCTAAGATGATGAGTGTGGGCTTTTTTATCTGGTCTTTGTTTCCCCAAGGATGTTTGCAGATGAACTTGGTGATGGGTGAGGCTATAGAAACTCCCCCAAATTATCCATCTCTGAACTTTTGAAGTGTGTGAGGGGAAAAAAATCTCATCAAGGAGGGCGAGGTCAGGGTGGACCACTCTTTGGCTTCCCACTTGTGGGCAAACTTGATTATTCCAATAGGAAATCTGCCCCCTAGCTGCTGTGGCGACACTGTGGGAATGACTGAGGCTTTGTACAAAAAGAGTACATACAGGGAGAAAGGTGTTGCCAGGATAACATTCTTCCCTACTGTCCCAGCTCCCCTTCCTTTGTCTGAGGCTGTTTGCATTCATAACTCAAAATTTCTTTCTGCAGCAGTGTTTTTCATGTAAATTGGATCCGGCTGGTCTGTACTCCAGAACCCTGGCTGTGTATACTCAGGATAATCAGGAGTGGGGATGAGCCCTGTCTGCTGTGGCATTATTGCAGGAAGGGCAAAGCTGTTTTTTGCACAGAAGTGTTCACATGGTAGAATGGGATTACCAGGATGGTAGGGCACTTCCTGGCAGTCCCTTCCCTTGATAGTTGCTGACCATGTTCAGAATTCAAAAGTTCTCTCAGCAACATGGTCTCTTGCTGCAGCTTGCCCCTAACTGAAACTGCCTGCAATGACAGAACCTGTCATGGGGGCACGTGAAGGCAGTTGGGGTGGGATTCTTTCCTGGTCTGGGATCTGGCTACTGAGCAGTGTCTGCACGGAATAAACTCTTGGGGATTATTTGGTTGTAAGTGTTCTGAGCTCAATGGGCTTTGACATCACACAGTTGTGCTTTATCTAGGCCATTTTCCATGTAGAACGGGAGTCCTGTGAGGCTTGGGGGAGGGCCTCCCGGTCTGTGGTGGAATGAGTGCTGAGCCCTAATTTCTCACACTCACCATTTCCCACAACCAGAGGTTGCTCTCTGTTTCCCATGCAAGCCAGGCAGGGAGAGGGCTTCCTGACCCCAAAGCAGCCTGCTGGTTATCTTTCCTCTTTGTTCTCTGTGTGTCCCAATGGTAGTCTGTAGGTTGTGGGGCATGCCCTCTATCTCAACCTGCTGTGACTGTTGGGGGGTCTTTGACTGCTGGTGCTCTCTTTCTTGGTTACTCTGTGAAAGAGCTGCCAGTTTTAAAATGTGATGTTTTATGGTATTCTGAGGTTACTTGGGGAACAGTGAATGAAGACAGAGGCTTTATCTCAGCTCCCTTTACCTTTTTAAAGATTAATTCTTCAAATGGAACTCAATTGTCATGAATCCTCATCCTTGCTTCTAAGTGGCCATGTTTAAAACTCCTTTAGTAAAGTTTACACTTTTCTACTACACTTTAGTTCACTTAGCTTTATAGTTCAGTATGCCCACACAGTATGCTTTACACACTTAGGCGTACAATCTATGTACTTTGAATTTATGTACAGGTGAAAACTTTTTCTTATAACTAAGTACTAGCGACTTTTTTTTCCAACCAAAATTTATCTCCCAGTTTTAATTCATTCTGGGGAGTCATCTCTTAAATTAAATTAAATGAATCATTAAGATCAAACTACCTTTTTCTGTAATTACTTCAGGAATCTGGGTGTTAGAGAATTAGTACATGACATAATGATTACTATTCATCCCTAGGTGAGACAATCAGACAGTAGGATAACATCTTTCTTTTTAATTTAAGAGATACATTTTTCTCCTTCACTCACAGGTATAAACGAGGAAGATGGCTGGTTTCATCTTGTGACCACATAGAAGTTGATGTATAGGCTAAGCCATTATAGGCGACCAGAGTCAAAGGGATCTACAGAGGAACAATACTAAAGACTTCAATAATCTTCTCCTTGAAACTACCTTTCCTCTTGCTGTGCCATAATGCATTTTCTTATTTGTAGAGTTAGTCTGAGTCGCTGTTTTTATTGCTTCTTTTTTGAGAGCATCCTAACTGATATAAGATATATAATTTGGTTAATAAAATAAAAGCAAGATTTTAGAATGAACAGCCTATCTAAGATGTAGGTCCAACATAAATTGCATACTAAAATATTTTCTTTGTCATTCAAATTTACATTTGAAGGAGTTCAGAAAATGTCACTCCAAAATTTGATGTTTTATGGTTTTCCGAGGATACTTGGGGAACAGTGAATGAAGATAGAGGCTTTTTCTCAGCTCCCCTTACCTTTTTATAGATTAATTCTTCAAATGAAACTCAATTATCATGAATCCTCATCCTGGGAATTCTATCAACCAGGGAAGATTGACTCAAATCATAGGAGAGAAGACTAAAGGTTGACAGTAGCCTCTTCTGAGGGCTGCTCCATGACAACTTTTATTATCTGAGAGACTTTTATCTGCACAAGAAAAACTTTATTTACCATAGATTTCCTCTCCTCGGCCTCCCATAACTTGGGTTGCCACCACTCCCAGAAGCCTTAAGTCTCTATTTCTTTTTTTTTTTAAGTCTCTATTTCTCTATTAGCTCAGGATACTATATATACTTCAATTATCTGACCCTTCTTCAAGCCTCACATTTTGTGGGGCTATCGTTGTAATCAAATTTTTAAAATATTGTTTTCTTCCTTAATCTGTCTGGTATCAATTTAATTTATCGCATAGAAAAGGAACAGAGAAGGATGGAGGGAAGCCATTTTTCACTCCCCTATACCTATCACCATACAAAAAAACCCAACTCTAAATGGATCAAAAACCTAAATGTAACACCTCAAACTATAATAACCTTAGAACATGCAGGAAACACCCTTATGGAAATTGGAACTGGCAGCCAATTCCTTATCAAAATCCAAGTGCCATACCATAAGAGATAAGGTAGACAAGTAGGACCTCATCAAATTGACAAACTTCTGCAACACCAAAAAAACTATCAAGAGAGTGGAGAGACAGCCCACAGACTGGGAAAAAATATTTGCTGACTGTATATCTGACAAAGGCCTAAGATCCAAGATCTACAAGAAACTCAATCGTGCCAAAAAAACCAAACAGCCCCATGACAGAGTAAGCAGAAAGGTATGAATAGACACTTCTCAAAAGAAGACATACGAACAGTCAACAGATACATGAAAAAATGTTCGGCCTCACTAGTCATAAAAACAAATGCAAATTAAAACCACACTGACTGTAATTCCAGCATTTTGGGAGGCCGAGGCGAGTGGATTGCCTGAAACTGCAGGTTCAAGACCCACCCAGGCAACTTGGTGAGACCTCACCTCTACAATAAATCACTGGGCAACAGTGAGACTCCAACTCAAAAAACAAACAAATAAACAAAAAAAAAAACACACACACACTGAGATACCACCTAATTCCTGTCAGGATGGCCATCATCAACAACTCAAAAACCAAAATGTCTGGGCTCGATGGCTCAGCCTGTAATCCCAGCACTTTGGGAGGCTGAGGTGAGTGGATTGCCTGAGCCAGCAGGTTCGAGACCAGCCCAGGCAACTTGGCGAGACCTTGTCTCTACAATAAATAAAAAATTAGCCACTTGTAGTTCCGGCTACTTGGAAGACTGAGACGGAAGGATCGCTGGAGCCCAGTAGGTCGACCCTGGGATGGCCATGAGCATGGCACTGCACTCCAGCCTGGGTGATGAAGTGAGACTCCAACTCAAAAATAAAACAAAACAAACAGAACACAACAGATGCTGGAGAGGATGCGGCAGAAAGGGAACACTTCTCCACTGTCGGTGGGAGTGTGAACTAGTACAACCTCTGTAGAAAACAGTTTGGCGATTCCTTGAAGGATCTAAAAATTGACCCTCCATATGACTCCACAGTCCCCACAATCAGGGAATATACCTGGAGGAACTCAAATCACTCTATGAAAAAGATACCTGCGCATGCATGTTTATTGCAGCATTATTCACAATAGCAAAAACATGGAACCAACTGTGCTGCCTATCGAAAGAGAACTGGATTAAAAAAAGTGGTGCATATACACAATGGAATATTACACAACCATAAAGAAGGACAAAATTATGAACTCTGCAGCAACTTGGATGGACTTAAAGTCTATAATTTTGAATGATCTATCACAGAAAAAAAGAACTGAATACCACCTGTTCTCTCTCATAAGCTGACCTTGAACAATTATTGTAATACTATAAGAAAGGGATTGGCAATAGTGGGAAACTGCTGGTGAGAGCGGGCACTCCTCATCAACAAGGGTACCTGCATAATGAACATTTGTATACCTAACCCTGAATTGTACCCCACATCTTTAAAATTTAAAATTAAAAAAAAGAAAAATGAATTCAAATATAAATTGCATCTATCAACCCTAGTCCAAAAATTTTATGTGAGCATAATATTGTATTAAATTAAATTTACTTAGAAAAAATAGACATAATAACACCCTGAGTAATAGCATAGGAAAACACTATTTCTTAATTTGTCATAAGGTCAAATTGTGTTACTTTGTGCTTAAAATTATTCAATGAAATTACATTGCACTTAAAATATGCTTTTTAAATCAAGGCTCCTGACAAACCCTTAAATTAATTTGAACTCCGGTATAAGACTCATAAGGCCATAGGGTCTCATACTTTAAGTCTCAGTGGAAATGTTACTTCCTCTGAGAGGTTTATTTTTCCACGTTACCTAAATTCATCTTCTGCCATTACTTTCTCCAGTATTTTTCACCCTGTTTACTTTCTTCATGACTTCTATCACTAATAGTATTTTGCTTAATTGTTTCTTAACTTGTGTATCTCCATCTATTCTCACTAGATAATAATTTCATCCTCTTGGGGCTCCCGTTAAATTCCTAACAAATAGAGCAGTGCTGGCTCACAGTAGGCAATCAATGAATATTGGTTGAATCTACGAGTGAATGAATAAATAACTGAATGACTTCAAAGTATCAGGATTTTTTTTAGTTTTGTTTCAACGTGCTCTGGATAATATGTGGAAAAATACTTTTCTATTCAAGTCATAAGAAATGTGATGGTCAGTTGGAATTTAATGAGCCAACCTTAAATACATTTGCAAGAAATATTCTCCTTCATCTTAATAGTTTGTTAATTTCCAATTTTGTAAGTTAGAGTCGCTCCTTTGAACGATCAGGAAAATCTGTAGATATCTGTGATAGAGAGATAGGGAGAATGAGACCTGGACCATTGCTGTTCAGGGCTTCTAAATGGCCTCCTTGACCTCTCACTTCAATGGAGAAATCGGGCATGAGCAGTGTTTACTTGATGAATAGTTTGGCAATTTCAAAGCTGTGAGCTCTTTCTCTGTTTACGTGACCTTAAATTACAGTGAAATTCACAAGCATTTAAAAATACAAAGACTGCAAGGCCTTTTCTGACACTCATTTCACATCTACAATTTCCAGAACTCAAAACACTTGTGAGTAATACTGAATGTAAGCACTTCAATACCACAGTACTATTTTTCTTTTTAAGTAAAATGAAGACATAGGCACTAATCTGTACTCTGTTTTTTTCACAACTTGAATTTAGGTGACAATATAAAATATATTTTTCATCACAAATTTAATAGAAACTATACTTAATTCTTAAAGTGTGGTGTTTCTGAGTTAAAAATATGAGGGGGGACCTCCCCCCCAAGAAAATAGAATTATCTTTTTTGAGGGCAGGTTCCTTACAGTACAATTGGAAATTTTTCCTCCAGATCAAATGGCCAACCAAAGCTTTTATCTGGAAGTTTTGAAAAGGCTGCATCAGGATTTGTGGAAGAAACATTCTAAATTGTGGCAAACAGGTGACTGGTCCTTTCACCATGACAACACACCTGCCTATATCATGCTGAGTAACCAGCAGTTTTTGATGAAAAACGGCTTGACCCCTGAGCCCCTCCCTCCCTATTAACCGGATCTGACCCCAAGTAACTTTTTTGTTTCCCCAGACGGAAAGTCTTTAAAGAGAAGCATTTGCCTATGTGGAAGAGGTAAAGTAAAAATGGCAGAACCACTAAAAGGGATCAAAATGGATGAGTTCAAAAACTGTTTTGAGCAGTGGAAAAGTATCTTGTTAGGTGTATCGCATCAAAAGGAGAGTACTCTGAAGATGACTGAAGTTTAAACATATAAGAATGAATACACAATTTTTTATAAACAGATTCTGGGTTTTTTTGGGTCCCTCTCATATGTCTGTTCTCCTGTCATAGGTAAGAAGAGATGTTTAATCAGACACATATCGCCAGTACTGTAAGAACCATGTATTGTACTGTATTCCAGTGATTTGACATCTGTGGTTCTGCTGTCTTGAATGAACTGCCCCTCCCAGTTTCATCCAGTTCTCAGAGATAGTAAACAACTCAAGTGGGTTGTAGGGAGTGTGGGGAATGCTTTTCAAGTGCAAACCAACCAACTCACAACTCATAACAATATTGACATTCTCAGGTTCTCACACTCAAGGCTACTATTCACCTGGCCTTATCATCCTTGGGACAGATACCAGATAACTATAACCCACAGTCTACTTGATCCTTGACCAATACCAGTGCTACCCAGTATGACCCCTAAGGGCAAATTGTCCCCTTCCTCCTGGGAACTATGTTGTCCATTTGGACTACAATAACAAAATACCACAGATGAGTGCCTCAAACAATAAAAATGCCTTTCTCACAATTCT
This sequence comes from Carlito syrichta, assembly GCF_000164805.1. NCBI lineage: Eukaryota > Metazoa > Chordata > Mammalia > Primates > Tarsiidae > Carlito > Carlito syrichta. The sequence goes on from NW_007253806.1 coordinate 229,811, forward strand.
GAAGTCTAGAAAGTCCAAGATCAAGGTCCTGGTAGATTCAGTGTCTGGTGAAACCTTGCTTTCTGACTCATGAATGGCACCTTCTAGTTGTGTTCTCACGTGGTGGAAATCCTCTTTTAAGAGAGTACTAATTCCATTTACAAGGATTGCACCCTCTTGACCCAATCTCCCCCAAAGGCCTCATCTCTCTAATATCATCAACCATGGGGGTTAAGATTTCAATATATGAGTGAGGGCAACACAAACATTCAGACCATAGCATATGACTAACAAACTATCTTTTTAATTGCAGTTGCTCCCTAATCTTTTGGCCTCCCCATACCTACATCATAATAATAAATTATATTAAAACAAATATATAAGGTAAAATTATATGGAAAATAGTCATAAAAGTAGGATTTCTAAGAATAAAGAAACACTTAAAACTCCCCTAAAGATCAAAAAACATAAAAGACCCCTAAAATTTAATATTGAGTGAACAAATTTCAGATGTGTGATGTGTATTATAATAGTTTTTACATTTAAGATAGTATCCATAAGGTTTTCACAATTTTGCTGTCTTGATTTGACCTGTAAGATTCTGTCATTTTGCCTACTGATCAAGTTTTATTGCTATCTTTGATTTTGAAGTAATTTAATATATCTTTTTGCTCACTCCTATCTTCCAAATATTATACCAATCTCCAATCTGGTACTGCAAAGGAATGGTAAGTTCCCACTTGGCTAAATTGGGCATAGTAGAGAGACAGTATTATATAATTTTTGTCAATTTGGCATTCATGTTCACCTCTTTTAACTTAACTTCTTAACAAAGATAATAACAGTCATGCTTCCATCTAAAATTATACAAATATTCCTTATACAACCCAAAGCATACTTATTCTCTTTTTTAAAGGGTATATTTCAACTCTGAGATGTTCGTTTCTAATTGAACCACACTGATCCTTTGATGGCTTGTAATCTAAATACTGAGATATGATATTAAAACCGTTTATGTTAGAATACAAGGGAAAGGGAGACTAGAAGATAATAATTCATTAATATATATTTTAAAATATATTCATATCAGAATAAGAAGTATTTATAACTATTATAGTCAGTTCTGCAACTATTCATGTGCTCCTAACTTCTGTTTGTAAAATGTTAATATACTACCATTCTAGATAGTCTTTGTTCTAAGCAAGCACTATGCTGATCCTAGTTTCTTTGCCTTTTCTCTCTCTCTCTCTCTCTCTCTCTCTCTGTCTTCCTTCCTTCCTCCTTTCTTTCTTCTAATCTGGTGAAATGACCCCAACTTTTTTCCCGAATAAACTGGTATATTCGCTGTCTGGCCTGAAAGAAGTTGTAGTTTTCCATTTCATTTTATCATTTATTATCAAAGTACTGACCGGCCCTTTCTACAAGCATAAACACGAAAGGTGAGCTCTTCCATAACCTCGCTATTTGGATATGTTCCCCCATAGCCCAGACTCCTTAGGATAGTTAAAAATTGTTTACCACAGTCAGTACAATGACTCCCTTCTCTGTCCACTGATTTATTATTATGAGGAATCCAAATTGACTTAGTGGCAACTTGCACTTCCAATTTAATGGAACCATTGATGGTGACCCCTGGTAGAGGCATTCCTCTGTTGTGAGCTAAGATGCCTGTATTAGAAGAGCCCATATTCCCAATCATTGGAAGGAAAATCTTTGTTATCAGATTATTATATCATTACAGAGAGAAAACATTCCCATTTCTATCTTGATTTCCAGACCTGTGAATACTATCTGGGAACAAAGGAAAACAAACAAACAAACAAACAAAAACAGAACTTCATATTGGTCACTGTGAGAGTGTATACTACATCCCAGGGAAATTACTTAAGCCTTCGAGACAATGCCAAATAAGTGATGTCATACCTCAGTCTTAAAAATGTATTCCATTATTCTATTAAGCCACATGTTTTAGGATGATATAAAACAAAGTAAAACCACCACTGAATATCATGAACAGAATCTAATTATCACACTTTAATTTCTATAAAATGAGTTGTTTGGCTGAAAGCAGTGATCATAGAATACCATAATGTTTAAGACAGTCTTTAAGTACAGGGATATGGTTCTGCCAAAAGCACTGAGAATAGGAAGTTAAAATTCACATCTAGAGCAGGTATTCATCCAATGACAATAAAGCACTGTCCTTTCCATGCGGGATGTGCACCCATGTAATCTTACACACTGTCATAAGGCAGTAGATTGAGCTCCAAGGAAAAGTGCTGTTTTAGCTAGGTTGAAGATATATCAGCAGTTGTTGCCAGATAAGTCTTTAGAATGTAAGTGCATTTTGCCATTCCCATGTGTAATACCTCTGTTAGCAAGACCACTTGGGCTGTGAGGACAAAGGCTGACTAACATCCACAAAAATGGTCATTTTACTTATAAAACTGTAAACATCTCTCTCTTCTGAGGTTACTTTTTGATAAACATTCACATAGAACATAAATAACTCTGTTATCTGCCAATTTGAAAAGATTACCTCATATACCTTTACTCCAGACCTCCCTGCACAAATTTTCTAGAAATGTTACATGAGAGTCTCTGATCATTAAGTAAAACAATGATCGTTATTCACAAATAAGTAGAGATTCATACCTCTGAACATCTCTGATTTCAGGCAAAATCAACAGCCATATGCATTCTCAATGTTCTTCCCACTAAAAGAATTTTCCTTTGCTACTGTTCTTCAATGACATCCTAGAGTGGGGCTGCATTTTTCACCCATTTATTTTCATGCAGTTCCAGCATATCTGTAAGTGAGATTTTTTTAAGTCAAATTTTCATAAAAAATCACAAAAAGATTAGGAAGTTTGAGAATAAGAAGGAAATGTGGCAGAATTAGAAGATGTAGGTATCCGAACTAAATATTCTTGTAAGTTTTATTTACCTTCAGGACATACATGAATGTACTTTCTTATAGAATGCATCACTTGATAAAGTGCCACTGCAAACCACTGAACTTTATGATATCGTGTGTCAGAATACTCCCACAGTTTATGATGGACAGATCAGGTCAAATAGTAAATTATTAGTTAATGATCAAGAGTTCATTCTCTACTGTTGCCTGGTAGCAAGTCAGGTGCTGTTTCTTTAAAGAAGAAAATTTTCTTAAAAGATCTAAAAATCTACCTTTCATACGGCTCTGCAATCCCCCTACTGGGAATATACCCGGAAGAACTCAAATCACTCTATAAAAAGATACCTGTGCAAATATGTTTATTGCAGCCTTGTTCACAATAGAAAGAACATGGAACCAACTGTGCTGCCCATCAAAAGAGGACTGGATGAAAAAATGTGGTACATACACATGATGGAATATTACACAGCCATAAAGAAGAACAAAATCATGAACTTCGCAGCAACCTGGATGGTCTTAGAGTCTATAATATACTGAGTGATCTTTCACAGAAACAAAGAACTGAGTATCTCAAGTTCTCACTCATAAGCGGACCTTGAACAACTATCGTAATACTATAAGAAAAGGATTGGCAGTAGCGGAAAACTGGCAGGGGGCAGGGGCGGTGGGGGGAGACGGGACTGGCAGTAATGGGGCTCTGCCTGGGGAAGGGGTCATACCTCACCAACAAGGGTACCTGCGTAATGAACATTTGTATACCTAACCCTGAACTGTACCCCACATATTTAAAATAAAAAAATTAAAAGTTAAAAAAAAAGAAAATTTATCTACAGAGGATAATCTAGTTTTGCTCTAAAATCATAATGGTCTGTTTCAGAATTCTGGATTCCTAAGAATTTCACATAGGTGGTAAGCTCCTACATTTTTTGTGGGAATCATTTGTTATCTCTGATGCATATGTGTTTCTAGAGTTAGTCCTGTATTTTGGGTTCAAGAGTATCATGTATTCTTCCAGCACTCATGAAACAGGTACAACTAACCCAATCCATTAAGTGGGATAAAATTGAAGGTTTCAAGATGGCCAATAAGGGACACGTTATACTCACTTTCTTTTCTAAGAAGAATCAAAGTAGTAGTAGATAATCACACTTCAGTTAGGTCACCCAAGAAAGAACACTGAACCTCTAAAGAAAAGTTACAGACAAATCCAAAGCAAAAAACAAGAAGGAAGCAAAGTAGCCTATTTGGCTGGGATCTGCTGGGAGTCGAGAGAGACTCCTCAGTATAGGGAAGGAGAAGGGGAAGACCCTCAGTCGTCCATATTCTTACTGTGGACTCCTGTATTTCTGGTCATGAGAGACCCTTTTGCCTCTCACAGTCCTTGACTAATGTAGGGAGCTGCCAGAAGGTGGTACAACAGCACTATCCCAGAGGAAGTTCATGCTGGGTCCTTCACATTCCCTGAGACCTTAGCAGCTACAACAAAGTGCCATTTTGGAACTCTACCCCAAAAGACTGCACCATCTTGGAATCCAGTGGTGAGAAGAGAAGCAAGAACTGCTCCACCCAGGGTTTTGGTGTCATCAGTTGCAGACAACTGCACCAGAGGCAGAGGCATGACTGAGGCATAGGCTGCATTTAGGTCTGAGGCATGAGTGAGTCATCATTCTAGAGCCCACCCCCCAAAGACTGTGCCATACAGCACTGGGACAGAAGCACAATAGACGTAATGCATGCTGCCTCCAATGCTTAAGTGCAAGGGACTCTGGGCTGCTGGTCCCAGGAAAGAGATGAGATCAAGACATAGGCTACTGTTGGGGTTGAGCAAGGTGCCATTTTCAAGCTCTGTCCAAAACAGCCTGTATACTCTCCTGGAATCCAGCAACACGGGCTAAGGTACAAGAGAAAAACTAGATGCTGACCTCAGAGTTTAGGTGCGAATGATGATGGGCTACTGCACCCAGGGATAAAGTGTGAGCACCACTAGGGCTGAGGTGCAAGTAGAACAAGAACTTCCCACCCACCAACCTAGGTTGCTGTCACTGAACACAGCACTGCTCCCTGCCACCCCTCACCTGAGCATTTCAATAGTGGCCTGGGGATTGTGGTGCACTTGCCTACCATAGCCAGAACTTGTACACACCATTGAGAAGTCTGAGCACAAGCCAACTTAGCCCAGTTTCACCTCTCCCTGCCATATGCCAGAGCATTTTGCCTGAGGTCCAGGAGATTTGCAGCCCAGTCCTCCACTGGCAACTAAACACTTCCACAGGGGCCTGAGATGAGGCCTTCCAACCGGGCTGCTACCACCACAACTGGTACCTACCTGTACATACCAGTTGCAGACTTGGAGACTGGCCTGCCTAGTTTATTGTAGCTGCTGTTAACACTAGCTACGTTGCTCAGAACCCAGAGAGTTGTCACGCCACTGTCGATGCCATCGTCCATGACAAACAAGCTCCCCAGGGGCCTGAGACCCCACCCACCACCTGGCCCATAGTTGCCACAACTAGCATCTAAGTCACCTGGAGGCCCAAGAATCAGCATCATTGGGCCCACTAACTCTAGTGCCGACATATACCACCCTGGGACAAAGAGCAGGCATGTGTAACCCATCACTGCCACCACTAGGTGGTGCCCTATTGGCATCCCAGTAATCACAAAAACTGCACCACAACCTCCACTAATTACTTTCCCCTAAACCACTGAGGAAGTCTCAGATAATCTCTAATGCTATTTACAGCCAAAGAAATCATACAGAGACTACACTACTGCACATTCTCAGAATCAAAGCCAAAGTGCTCTACCAACCAACACCATAGATTAATCCTCAGGAAACTGTTCTCCCCTACAAAAGCAAATTTTAAAAATTGAAGGAAGAAACGGATGCACTAGATACACAGCTAACAGTATAAGGACACATAAAACACAGAAATGCAAGGATATATAACACCTTTTACAGAACATAATTCTTTACTTGGCTAGGAGTGTTCTCTAATGATCCCAGATTTTGTCTTTGTCTTCTCTTTCTGGGCTCTATGTTCTGGTTTTCCAAAGCTGTGTTTTGGTTGGTGTCCCACTGTCTTCTCAGTTGACTTATTTTTCCATCTCAGGTAAGAGAGTTATCACACTTTCCCAAACCCTCTGCCACAAGAGGCAGTTTCAGATAAAACAAACTCTAGTTAATGGATTTTACGAAACTATAATTGTGAATAATAGCCACTAGATTTGTGGTAAGATAGAATGGAAGAAAAAAAAATCTACCTGTATCTTCAATAGAAAGAAGATATTATGAAACTTAGAAAGAAGATATTATGCTAACTTCTAAAAAGGAAGTCATAAAAAATTATTGATTCCTCAATGCAATAAACAAAACAAGGAGATATTATCATAGGCATTTATTCATGATACTTAGAAATATAATACAGCAGTATAGTATTATAGTTATTATATCCTTATGTAGTATTATAGTTCTTTATATTATGCTAATCACATGTTTGATCAAGAAATATTGTTTCTGGAAAGTAGTCACCACCCTTGTTAGGCTATAAGTGTTTAACTTAACCATACAAATTAGTTTCTTTTTCTATACTTAATGTGTTACTTTTTCTGGCTAGACTGGTGGTCCATACTCTGCACGTATGTGACCCTTGTATATCACCTATTTGTATACATCGCTACATATGGTGCATTTCTTTCCATCAGGTGCCACTGGAGAAGTTGAGAAAGTGATGGAAGTGATGACTGAACATTCATATCCTTACTCAGCCTGTATTTGGAACTGGATTTGAATTCTTTTCTCAAGATTAAATCTCCTACTATTAGATAAAAATATGACAATATTTTTTTAAAGTCGCTGTCAGATTCTAGCTAGGAGTAGTGTATCCACAAGCTAGTAGGACTCTTTGTTATGAAAGAGTCTATGAAACTCTGGAGACAAGTAGGTGACCAAATGGGAGGGCTAGTCTTCCAACACAGCACAGTATCCAGTACAGCTCTGGTTCATGGGGAATTTGTGGTTTGGGGAACAGAGGAAGAGGAGGCCTGTGACAGAGACATTGATTTGTGTGTGCTAGACACCGTTGTGTACAGTAGCAAAGGCAAGTTTCCAGTGAGTAGTCTGTAGGAATAAGATACTAAAATGGCAAGACAGAGCAGGAAAGGGAGAAAATAGGGTTACCATATCGATTTAGCAAATGGCAATGCTCACTCTATCTATTTCAGGTAAACTGTTCTTTTCAGGATGTCTCTGAAATACTGCTTCTTTGTTGTCACTTTGCTTTTACCTATATGAGAAGATAGGAATGAAGTCATTATAATCCAAACAAAGCAAAAATGACTACATTTGTCTATAGTCTTAAAAAAAATTTCAAAGTAGTAAAAAGTTTGTCTGAGGAGATATTAAAATTAAAAAATTAAGTCATACTTTTTTAACTTTAAAATAAAGTATTTGCTGCATTTCAGGAAAAAACATTTAATAATTGACTTAAAAGCTGTACTGGTGAAACTGAGTTCATTGAGAATTTCTTAGTTAAAAACAAATTGTCTCTACTATAATAGCTTCAATAAAAATAGAAATGTGGGTTACCTGAAACATTTATTTTAAGAGACCAATGTTTTGATTTGAAGCAATTCCAGTCAGTTTTATGTGTTGAAGCTATTTTTTATTTGGTTGACATGATTGATTTCTATAAACTACATTATGGCAGAAAGGTTATATGTGGCATTTGGCACTGACATAATTATAAGTTGAAGTATCATAAGTAATCATAAGTTGAAGTAATCATAAGTTGTATATTATAACTAAGAAATTGATGGTATTATACTATTATTTATTTCAGAGTTGTCCAAGGACTTTCTTTAGCTCTGCTATTTATTTTCTAATTAAAAAGCATGACTAGAAAAGTCTGTCTTAAAGTAGGTATTTTTAACTTGGTTTCATACGTATTGAAATCATTTTGAAATGAAACTTGCTCATACTGATAAATTCAAGGGAAGCATGTAGTGCTGAAGGCAGCAAACTCCTGCTTCTGTGTCCTTTTCTGGTTTGGTTAACTAGGAGGTCAAATGTATTCAGGAGTACATCTGTACTGAGATCTGCCAGTGCCAGCTCTTTAGAAATCCAGAACATTGCTTCAAATTGGAACAAAATGTTTTGCTAAAAGATGTCCTTCAACATAAATGGCTTCTTGCTATCACTCTATTTTTATTAAAAAGTAAAACACATTGTGCATTTTTTTAAAAAGAATATGTTGTTTTCTAAATGCGTTTTGCTGATGAGAACATAGACCCCTCATAAAAATTTATGTGTGTATATGGTAAACTAATTCCAAGATGTTGCTGTACTTTTGCACATGAGCAGACTGTTGGCATCTAATCTCCCTGATTATGCAAAGATGGAATTATAGCAAGAATTACTGACAGGCTGATAGGTTTGGATTCCTCACTTCAAAAGTGGTGAAATGTTTCCTTTATGTTCTGTGACAAATGACCTACCTAGCTGCTTGGCCATGCAGAAAAACTTGGAACAAGCAGAGAAGCTGACAAGACTGCTGATACTGGTGAAAGCAGATTGTAAAAAGTAAACTTCTATTGGAAATGGATTCTATCTGTATTCTTAGGTAAATATTCCTTGAGTTATAAATGTTCCATGAGCTGATTCTTGAAATTACCACCAAATCTAGTTTCAAGTAAGTTCCAGAAACACTTAGATTTTGTATGCACTATTGATTTAGAAATAAATTGGTCAGCAAGAGTACTTACACATACATACGTACATAAAGATATTTATATATGTGTGTGTGTGTATATACACACATACATTATGAGTAAGGATAGAAAAATAAAATTAAAATGGAAGCTGAGAAGTTGTTTTTTTCTCCTTTGAGCAATAAATATAATATTTAGTAATTCATTGTCAGGAGACACAATTATTTTCCCAAATTTTTTTTTACTCTGCTCTGTTAATTATATATGTTGTCAGCTATTTATTTGAGATTTATCTTTGTTAAATTTCTTGACACCAGAGTCATGCTTTCTTCTAGAAAATCATGTCTATCAGCGTTTGCATTTATTGAATGCTTTACTACATAAAAGAAGTTGGTGAAATATCTTGACAGGAAAGAGAATCAGGAGATAGATTTTTGTATAGCAAGGTCTTCACAGTTTGCACAGTTATAGCAGAGTCAAATAAATATAAGGCAGTGTTCACAGCTAGCCCTGTGGAGAAAATAAAAGCCCAAAGAGTTTTTATGTGATAAAAGAAAGTGAAGCTGCCATGAATATAAGAAATTTACTTTAAGGATTGATTTATTGTGAATGAAACAGAGTCTTAATAAACAAAACATAAACATAGCCCCAGGAAGCATCTAACTATAGAACAACCATGAGAGAATATAGAGTTGTTCTTTCCAATCAAGAATTTCAGATTATTTCTATACACAATTAATATTATGAGAAAATATCTTATTCAAGTTGATAAGATTGCGGTTCTGTACAAGTCAACAACCCTTTAGATTCTACAGATGTGCAGGTAAAACAAACTTCTTAATTTGACTGGAAATTTTAGGGAGGTTCTAAGGACCACACAGACTGAAAAGAAAAGATTATCAGTCATTCAGTACTGATCCATGATCCTGCACATGTTCTTGGAGAAAATAGAAATATTATTTCCTCTGACATACACATAATAAAAGGTAAGCCCAAAGTTGTGAAACGGCTAGTGTCATAGTTTTCTATAAATAGAATATGCATTTAGCTTTCTAATTCCAAATATTCCTTCCATTATGTCCGACTGACATGTAAAGTATTTTTCTCACCATTTTCTCCATTTATCTCTTCTTCATTTCCATGAGTCCAGTACTCCTGTCAATTTTCAATTATTTCTCCTCCTTCATCCTGATTTTTTTCTCTAAATATATTATGAGAATGACTCTGATATTCTACTCTGTATGCTAATTAGAATTGCAGTTATTTTAGTCATTTCAAGACAATCATGGACAATATTTCTCCTAAGTCAGAAGTTTTTCACATTATGTATTTTCACTGGCCCATACAATTCAATTGTAGTTATTTATCTGAATTCATATACCTTTCTTGAGCCATGGCTATTTAACACAATTCACTTTTGAATACATACAAGAATTTTAAAGGTTATAGTTATGTTTTAAAAAATTGAAGATCCCATCCCCAGACTTTCTTAACACCAGTTACATTATCTATCTCATAAAAAACTCTCTGATTTTCATGGGATTGAAAAATAATATCTTTGATTTAAATTTTTTAGAAACACATACTCTTTAAAACTAATGTAATACTAGCACAGTGGCTAAATATTAGCTTTCAGTGATTACTACAATCACCTAGACAACTGCGATGATCTTCGTGTGTGGTTATTCTTTGTTCCAGCCAAATAGTCTTTCCAACTCAACTTTTATCACCTCAATCAACTCCTGACTTGAGTCTAATTGAAACTGAACTGAACTTATAAGCCAGAAAATCGTGTTTATTCAACCCCCTCTCAGTTCTCATGACTGTAGTTTTCAGATTAGAAATATCTCAAACAAAAAGAAGCTTTCTTTAACATTACAAATTGTGTTTTCCTCTGACACATATGATTTATTATCTTTTGCCCTCATGCAGCCACAAAGGTCAATTTAACATGTTGATAAATGGTTTATTTTTTTGCTACGTATCTAAAATGAGATTATGTTAAGAAACTTGAAAATATTTTATATTCTTTTGCACTTTAGCTGATGCGCTACTGAAAAATATCCCCACAATTAAAGAAAATGTTAAACTTCAAAGACTGCTGGCACTCCTTTCATGCCACATCTTGTTCTATCTCAGTAAATAACTTCACATTCTACCTCAAAAAGTTGAAGGTACTAAGTTTCCATTCCTTCTTTAACCAACTTATTTACATTTATAGCAACATTTCCTACTTCATAACAGTGTAAATAAAGTATTCTCTCCTGCTTAAGACTGTTACCTATTATACTTCTGTAGGTCGGTTTACTCTCTTGTTTTCTGAATTATGTCCCTGCTCTCATGCTTTCAATTTTTCTCTCTATCTCAGGTATTACCCTTCAATATATACATAATATAACTGCACTGTCCTTTTAAATAAAGCAAAAAAATTCAGAACAGTTAATACACCCTTTTCACTGAGTGTGGCAGAGTTATCTCAAAATGTCTCCCCTTTTTTTCTTCAACCTGTGAATGGTTTGTTCTTCTATTTTCCAATATAATATTCTCTTAGTTCCTTACCAATGAGGTTTTCTTTCTATATATAGTCTATTGGTTCCCAAGACAAATATCAGCCAAAACATTTCTCACAACCATACCTAATTATCTATTTGCTTACTATCCAGAAAGCCTAAAGATAGGCCAAAATTAGTATGCATGCATTGTAATTCATTATTGAATTTGTTATTGCTGACAATGATATTTGCCTAATTTTACCAAAATCATCCTAGACTATATATTGACTTTATTTCCCACAGCCAGTCCACCAAGATTTACATTTCTACCACTTTTATATCGCTCCAATTCATCTTTTCATTTTTTTATGGTGTGAAGCATTTAAAGAAGATGACTTCTGTCCTGTTTCCCTCAGTGTCTCCTTCACAAAGCAAATAAATCATGTTCCTTCTTCTCCCATAAAATTACTATATTTCATATTACCTATTAAGTACATTGAACATCTATTGCCCTGAACATTTGCCATAATACTATAGAAAGGGAGTGGCAGTAGCGAGCTGCTGCTGGAGTGGGCTAGGGAGAGCATAACATCAGTGAGGTTACCTGACCTCAAACCAGGTAAAGTGGGGACCAAAGGGAGGCCCAAACTTTACCTACACAATGACCACTTGTCTACCTAATCCTGAATTGTATCCCACATCTTTAAAAAAAAAAGATAATGAAAAACAGTTCTCAGGACTGATCTACAGCACACACACACACACACACACACACACATACGCACGCGCGCACGCAAGAAAATCTATTGAATAGCAAATAAGGCCCTATTGAGTCAACCTCTGCCTACCATATGTATTCTATACCATACACATTCCCATATATACTCCCTAAGATCCAGAAAATGTGAGCCTTCTATGACTGATATATAACTGATTCCACAACACTATTATTTTACAGATTCTCTTCCATCTGTTTGACATTTTCTTTTTTCCAGTCTATATTGTTGCAGTTGCAGTTTGAATTACTCACCAATTGTTTCTTTCTCTCTCTCTCTCTCTCTCTCTCTCTCTCTCTCTCTCTCTGTCTCTCTCTCTCTCTGTCTTTCTCTCTGGTTAGCTTTTCCAGGTATATTCAAATATTAAACAACAACAACAAAAACAGCAAACAAGATATATCTATTCAACTCTAAATGAATGCAAATACTCAATGTGTTAGCTGTTTACGTCATTTCAAATCAAACATTTATTTTTTCACTAATTTGTCATGGTAGTCTGCTGGGCACAGATGACTTCAGCAAGACTAGGCTCCAGGTTGCAGCTTGGATTCTAGCTTTCATCTCCCTGTGCTTCTTGACGATCCTTAACGCTATCAGGAACAATAGCTAGAAACCAGTCTATACTTTATATATGTTATTCAATATATTTGATCATTCCAAATTTCAAGTTCAAAGAATAAAATAGTCTGCTTATATAAGTGAATTTTTATTGAGTACATGACACATTAGAAAAATAATTTTAATATTACTTTTTATTTATAGAAGAATTTAAAAAGTTATCTACTACTCCAGAGTTTTTAGAAAGTAGAAGTTACAAAAGAAATAAAGTATTTCTATAAACATATACATGTCGTTAACAACAGCTAGTTACACAGAAATTTTCAGTGGAAAGATGTGTGATAGCTTTGGTAACATAAACATTATAATAAATTTCTTTTGTTTATTTCTGATAGTGTTCAACCTTTAAGATTTTTTTTCTTTTCTTTTTTTCAGAGACAAAGTCTCACTATGTTTCCCAGGCTGGTTCCAAACTCCTAGGCTTAAGCAATATTCCTGCCTGGGCCTACCAAAGTGCTGAAATTACAGGCATGAACTACTGCGCCTGGCCTAAAACCTTTAAGATTTTTATTAGACGATAGAAACTAAAATATAAACCCACATTTAATGGTATAAAATTAAAATACAAATTATTGGCATAAGCGGTAAATATTTTTTCTTTCAATGCAGTAACATATCTTTTTACAGTTGACACCAGATATTCCTCACATTTCTTTATTATTTACAAATACTTTAAACTTTTAGGTACTTTAAACTGAGTGTATTAAGTTATCATATACATATTTGTTATATGGCATCTTCAATTAAAAAAAACTTGAGGTGATTTGTTTTAGACAGTATGTTCGGCCAGATACACCAAAACATGCCTCTTGAAAATAACTAAATGTAAAGTTTGAAGGCTTTTTAAAGTATCATTTGTCAGTGAACTGGCAAGGAAATAAAAAATCTCCAGAGGTCAAAAACTCAGTGATAGCAGAAAAACTTCAAAAAACCCTAATCATCAAAGTTCACTTATACCCTGAATACATTTATAATAAACCATATAACCTTGATTTTCAATCTTCATATATTTCATAATGTGATGGAAAGGGCACAAAACCCATTGGAGGTATTGTACCAAGTGACATTTTACATATTACTGTTACTCAGGTTATATCCTTAGTGATAAGAGTAAGTTAAAAAAGAAAATACTCATAACTGAGAGAGACAAAAAAAAAAAAAGAAAGATTACCTTTCTCAAATCTTGGCAGTTAATGGTTGAGAAAACTTGCTACTTTCAGAATTTGAAATTTCAAACTGATCTTCACATAAATTTGCATCATAAAAAAAAACTATCTATATGGTAAATAGAAACTCAGAATTTGCTTTGAAGTAGATTGGTAGGTTGGTAGATTCCAGAAGGTTTCTCTGTCTGAAACAATTGCAAGCTTTATGAAAGATCACAACTTCAAAATGTAATGAATTCCCACAGATTAAATATCAAGAAATACAAGCTCATATTCACAAATAAGAAAGTGAAAACAAAGCATCACCAATTAACGGATGTCTTCAGGCGATAGTTAATATTATATGTCAGTTTGATTGGCTCATAAGTGTCAGATACTTGGTTAAACATTTTTTGGGGTGACTCTGTGGGGATGTTTCTGGATGTGAGTAACATTTGAATGGGTAGGCAAGTAAAGCAAATAGTCCTCAGCAATATGAGTGAGTTTCATGAAGTCCCTTGAAGGTCTGAGTAAAAGCCTGAGTAAAGAAGAATCCACCATCTCTGTCTGAGTCAGTTTTAATGAGATACTGGCTTTCTGCCTTCAGCTGCAGACTTGGACTGAAATTTGCACTATTGCTACTCCTGGTATTCAAACCTTCAGACTCGGTATGAACCTATACCATCAGCTCTTCTGGGTGTCAAACTTGCTGTCTGCAGCTCTTGGAATTTCTTAGCCTCCATAAGTGAGTGACCCAATTCCTTGCAACATGTCATTCTTTCTCTCTCTCTCCCTCTCTCTCTCTACCTCACCCCCCATACACACACCCAACTTCTCCCCCACCCCACTATGGATTATGCTTCTCTGAAGATTCCAGACTAATAAACACAAGAATTAGAAAAGCAAATACTTGATCTATTGAAATTATCAAACACAGCATATGAAGTATCAACATTTGAAATGTTTTAGTGAAAAAAAGTTGAAAATAAGAGTAAAAAATATGAGGCTATTAAAATGAGCAAGCATGTTTTAAAAATATTCAAATAAAATATTCAGACTACTTTAATAAGTACAATTATAAATACAATGAACACATGAAACAGCAGATTGTACATGGTAAATTAAAGCATTTGGTATAATGATAGAGACAAAGAAGTTATCCAAACTGTGACACAAATTATGAAAGAGAGAATAAAAGAAAGTTCAACAAATGATTAATTGGATTTGAAGAAAGACGAGAGTGAAAGAATAGAGAGAAGTAATGTTGAGAAGATAATAGCTGTGAAATGCCAATAGAATAGAAAAATTATATATAATTTCAGAATATAGAATGGAATTCAATAAACACCAGAGTAGTGATTACTCCTAGGGTGGAGATGGTATAAGGGAGTTGTGATTCTATAGTCATCTTGGTGACTTAAGTGGTGTTGACAAAGTTCTATTCCTCACCATAGGTGGTAATGATACACATATTTACTCTAAAATAATTTATTAAGCTACACCTAAAAAGTGTTTTAAAAAGAAATGACTTTTGAAATATAAATGGTAAAATCTTTAACTAGTGCTTACTGGTTTGTAGTATAATAAAATTACTATAATACATAAAGCTACTTTCAGACAAACTGGTTCTAATTAAAAGATATTTCAAATGATAAATACTAAAGTAAAAGAAAAATAATCTCAAATGGAAAGACTGAGATGGAAGAAGGACTGGTGAAAAAAAATGGTAAATATAGTGAATGTGTGAGTA
The DNA here is from genome assembly GCF_000164805.1 of Carlito syrichta. Lineage (NCBI taxonomy): Eukaryota > Metazoa > Chordata > Mammalia > Primates > Tarsiidae > Carlito > Carlito syrichta. Next base: position 245,197 of record NW_007253806.1, read on the forward strand.
AATTATTGACTTTACAAAAGTATTCTACCACTATTTTATAGTTATTTTTGAGAAGATGACAAACATGAAATTTTTATTTTGCTCAATTAATTACACATTTTAAAAATAGATAAAGTATTACTGAAAGTAAAGAAATGTGGTGCTGTCAACCCAAAAGAGAGAAAAGCAAAAAGAGAAAAACTAATAAAACACAGAAAAATAAAAAAATAAAATATGTATGATATGAATAAAATGCACACAGCTGAAGTTGGCAGAAAAACAGCTGAACATATTAGAAAATGTAATAAATGTAAATAAAACAAATGGAATATTTGAAAGATAAAGACTTGATGAAAATGAAAACAAAGAACACAGTATTTGCGTCTGGGTGTACACTATTTATAAGAGGCATACATAGATGTCATAGAAGATTATATAAAGTTTAAGTTAAAAGAAAGAAAGAAGAGAGAGAGAGAAAGAAAGAAAGAAAGAAAGAAAGAAAGAAAGAAAGAAAGAAAGAAAGAAAGAAAGAAAGAAAGACCAGGAAAAAAATGCTAATATAATAATTGTTAGGTCAACAAAATGAGTGGAAAGGAAAAGAGAGAAGAGAGACGAGTGGTTCAACAGCAATTCAGGTTTATTCCAAGAAGGAGAAACTGTAGAGGAAATGCCAGAAAACTGAAGACTAGGGCAGTTATAGGGCTGGGGGGGCGGAAATTTTTGTGTTTGGCGTTGCTGGGGTATTAAGGCTTGTGGTTAAGGAAGTTGAGAGACAGCCTTGCAGTTAAGATAGGTGTTGGAAGGATGCATTGCAGACTAGCCTGGCTGATAATTTTTCATCCCTGGGCAGCTATTAAAGTGGCAGCGGTGTCTAAGATGGGCTTTACCCGGGCTAACATCCCTGCCTTTTTGTTTATATATAGATAGATAAACAGGAGAGGAGGGTGCACAGGTGAGGAGAGAGGGGTATTTTAGGTCATCTGGCTACTTCCTGCTGAGGTGGGGTGTTGAACTTGGGGTTAAGGTTGTGAGGTGCCCTTCCTCAGGGTTAAGACTGCATATGTGCTGGTATTGAAGGGTATGAAATCTGAATTGGCAAAGCAGGAGGCTGTTGTTGGCATGTTTTTCTGTGCTAATGTGAATAAAGGCATTTAGTTGTTGGGAGACAACATGGGAGATAAAGTTAATAAGGCAAGGTGTCATAGTGAGTAAGAGAAGGATGAGGAGTAGAGGTTTGAGAAATGGGGTTATTTAGGGCATTTAAGTAGAGAGGGGTGGCCTGGTTCACCATGAGTCTGTCATTTGAGTTTCGTTGTCTGGTTTTGAAGTCTATGGGCTGTATCCTGAACTATGCCTGATTTATTAGCAAAAAGCAACATTCTTTTTGGAGATATACATAGATACCCCCTCTTTTAGTTGTTAGGAGGTTAAGTGCTCTATTTTGGAGCACTATCCCTGCTAATAAATTTAATTGCAAATGCTTAATCTTGCTAGTAAGAGCAGGAGTTCAATTGCCCTTTTGAATTTAATTGCAGAGGAAGAGGGATTTGAATAGTCTGATTATCAGGTAGAAGGCTGATGTTTTGAAATCAGTGTATTAAAGTACAAATGTCTGAACAATTGGCAGTTAGACAGACAAATATGGAGGAAGTACCCTATAGGAAGAAAGTTCCCAGGGTGGAAAGGCAAAACTTATTGGTAATGAAGGATAACCATGTGCCTTCATCTTTTTTATATTTCTAAATGGAATATATATCTGCAAGTGTAGCGCCAGTGAGGGCCTTAAAGTGTATGTTAGTAGGAGAGACTATGAACTCAGATTGGTTATATAAAGATAAGAAGGAATTGGAGTTACTAATAGCTATTGGTTGTGAAGTATTGAATTGTGAGAGGTATGGAAAAGTGTAGGCTGGTGTGGCTTCGGGTTTTTTTCATGACATTTCCTGTGCAACTCCATAGGCAACACTGACAGAGAGAAGACATGGGAATGACTTGATAATTTTTCATGGCCATGGATGGAGGGCCAGAGAATTGTAGAGGGTATATTCAGGTTGTGAGGTGTTGGAATTGGTGGTTTTGTGAAGGTTGGAGAGTGAAAGTATTTTGACAAATGTTAGGGAGAAGAGTTTTTTGAAAGTACTTGTGAGAGGTGTTAGGGAATGAGCCCTGGAGACAGAGGTTTTGGAGTAGTTAGTAAGGTTGAAAAATAATGGGTCTCTAGATTGGAGGTTTAGGGTTTTTGGAAGAAAATGAATTAGGAAAAGCTACAGTTTTTGAATGTGTTATTTAAAATAATGTACCTGATTGGGTAAATGCCTCTTTGGAGGTCTTAGAAGGGGTTATTAGGTAATTAAAGTTATTAAAAGACATTTAAAAGAGAATTTGGTTGAATTGTGGAATGTGAACTCATGCTAGTTTAGACCAAATGGCTAGGTTGTTTGGGATGACTGTAAACCACTGGGTTTGTGTTGATAGACAAATTTAGTAGTGAAAGTTAAATGGAAGTTGTGTGTTGTGTAAGAACTGGTGTGTGAGATTGATGAAAGGAGTTTAACTGTTAGAGGACAATGTACATGGAAATGAGATGTATAAGGAGGCTAAGGTTAGAATAAGAGGCAAATGTAGGAGAGAGTTGAGCTTCGTTGTGTGGTAAGGAGGTTGTAAACTAAAATGCATATTAAGAAGGAGTACCAAGTGATAAGCTTGGGGGAGAAATTATATAGGTCTTCTTGTAACTAAAGATTAGTTATTGTTGAAAGTGGTTGATTTACTGAGGTAAGGAGATTACTAAGAGGGTAAAAGTCAAGGTTAGAGTGAAGGATATATAAGAAATTATTGAAGGTGGGGTTTATTATCTTAGGGAAGTAAGAAAGTTTACTGGGCTTTATGCAGTGGAGGTTTTTGACAAAAATATCTGATAACATAGGCTAAGATGAATATTATAGCAGCGACTACTGGTAGTATTATTTTTAAAAGTTCATATGTATGGAATTATTAAGGGCCCTTTTTGGCATGTGATTTAGGGGATTCTGGAAGTTTAGGAACTTTTGTTAGCAGAAGAGAGCTAGGTCCTGTGGGAAATGAAGTATATTTTGGAAGCTATGATGTGGATGGAGGCTTGTGAAGTATAGGATTGGGGGCCCTTTTAAATTTTGAATTGTGTATTTAGTCTGTAAGATCTGTAACTTTGGCTGTTGTGGGTGTGGAAAAGGAAACAGTTATATGTTGGTAGAGTGTTAGTTTTAGTGTTTGGGTTGTGAGTATAGTGGCAGTTCCTAGAACTTGGAGACATGACGGCCAGCCTTGGATGACAGAGTTGAATTGTTTTGACAGATATGCTATGGCTCATGGAATAATGCCATAGTTCTGACATAAAAGTTCAAGGGTGATGTTGTGCATTGTGTAGATACATAAGGTGAAAGATTTGGTAGAGTTTGGCAGTTTTATAGCTGGGTCCTTTAGGAGGGCCTCTTTTAGTTTCTAAAAATGAGAATTAATTGGGTATGAGGAACTTAAAGGTTTGTGGATAGGGCCTTGTGAAGTTAAATAAAGAGGCTTGGTTAACAGACTAAAAATAGGTATCCAAAATTGAAAATGTTTTGTGAGGCTTAAGAAAGAAAGGAGATTCCTTTTAGTGGCAAGTGTAAGCATGTCTTGAATGAGGTGTTTTTTGTGTGTGAGAATGACTTGGGTTGTAGGAGTTATAGTAAGTGTGAGATAGCTTACTTTTGTTTTAGCAATTTGGGCTTTAATGGGAGGCATTTGATATTTATGTTTCCCCAGAAGTTGATTAATTGAGAGGTATGTTGAATGTAAAGATTATACAAAGGACTGCATAGGAGAAAGTTTTTAACATATTGTAGAAGGGTATAGGGTGGGGGGAGTTAAGTTTGAATAAGGTCTTGAGAAAGGGTTTTCACAAAGAGGTGAGGATTGTTCCTGAAGTCTTGTGGCAAGACCATCTAGGTCAATTGAGTGAGTTTTGTGAGTTGGGGTTTATGTAGGTGAAGACAAAGAGATTTTGGCAGGCTCTGTTAAGGGTAATGGTGAGGAAGGTGTTTTTTAAGTCTACGACAGAGAAGTGGGTGGTATTAGGCAGATGAGAAAGCGGAGTGTAGGGGTTTGGAGTGATGGGTTGAATGGGGATGACAGCTTGATTGACAATATGTAGATGTTGGATAAGCCAGGATGAATTATCTGGTTTTTTAACAGCTAGTATGGGAGTGTTGTGAGAAGAGTTGGTTAACTTTGGGATATTTGCCTGGAGCAATTTGGAGATAATGGGTTTGAGTCCTTTTACTTTACATGGACTTAAAGATGTAAAGGACAATAAATTATTCATTTTCAGAAAATGGGGTAAGGTTTGCCAACATGACCAAAAAACAAAACAGAGGGAGGCTGGTAACAGTCATGTCATTGAAGGACAATAGCTGATTCATTGCTGACATGACCAAAAGACAATACAAAGGGAGGCATAGTAACAGTCACATATTGGGGAAATAATACTCACTTAAAAACTCTCCAATCAAATAGCAACAAGTACTTATTTTAACCTTATTTGGACCAAAAACTGCTTAGGTGATGTCCAGAAAAAATTGTAACTTCTGTATTACTCACTATTCCTCAGTCAATGAGAAACCAGGGGAGGGGATTCACACACTAGTATTAAAAAGCTTGTTGTAACCACCTTGGGTGTGCCTGACCACAAGACACCCATTCTTGCAAGACAGTCAATAAAGTCTCACTTCTGCTGCACTCCAGGTCTCCAAGTCCATCCTTTGATTTTTGAACAGGTGAATTCATTTCTCACAATTTGGTGGCTCATCCAGGATATTCTGCATCTGTGGGAGGGGGACCCCAGCAGAGGAGGAGACATATCCTACCCGATTTTGGATGACCACCCAGGATCTCTGCTTTGGCCTCTTAGTTGCTCTCGGGGCTCTAGATAAGCCTGAGACTATTGTTCCAGCGGCAGCAGAAGTGACACAGAGGAGAAAAAAAAAAAAAGAAACAGTCACTGTGGCAACCGGCAACCTCGCCCATGAGCCAAGGTAGGAAAAATTTGACTGTAAGTATTGCCTTGGTGGTTGGGGCACTCTCAGAGGTGAGTATGTGTGTGACTGAGATGTATCACAGACACGAAGAGAGTCCCGATCGGCAGTTCCATCTTCCCAAGAAGGAAATAGGGGGAGACAGATGAAGCAAATCACGGGGTACACCAGAAACCCTCGGGGGGTTGAGTTGCATAGGCAAACTCAGGCATAGGCATCAACCAGGGAATACAAGAAACTCCTAGTAAGTGAAGTTGAGAATTCAAGTTTGCTAAGAATGGGGAATAAAAATTCTAGGCCTGGGGAATCCAAAAAAGGTGGAGATAAAGATTCTCCCTCTAACATTACCCCAGATAGCCCACTCTGGAAATGTTAAGGTCTTGGGGACAGCCCTTATACCAAGAACAAGGGGAATGATCAGAAGGGCTGCAATATCCATATAGAAATGAGAACACTCTCCAAGGCTGGGCATTCAGCCAGCCGAGCAAAAGTATCCAAATGTAGATCCTGGGTGGGACAATAATTATCAAGAGGATAGTACAAAAATGCAGGATCTGAGGGAGCTGATAATTGAGAGAATCATCCCCGAGGTCTCAGGATATCTCTAAGGCTTTTGAGGCTCAAAAAAAGAAGGAAAAAAACTCTAACTGCCCATCAGAGACCCGGTAAGTACAAACCTGACAATACCCCAGGTGAATATTAGGGCACTGGAACCCAAATTAATTTCTTAATTAACACAGGTGTCAGCAGTTTGGTCCTGGCCATCCATGCTGAAATTATAAATTTCAGAGTCCAAATAGATAACCTGCAACTACAGGGTTAAATAGAGGCTTCTAAACTTTATTTCTCTCCTTTCTGCCTGCTTTAAATCTTCTAGTAACTAAGCTACTGATGTTAAGATAAGCTCACTGTTTCAAGGTTAAATTTTTAAAATTTTTTCTTTTTAATACAGTTCATCCAGTTCGAACTAAACTGTTAACATTGACAACTCATTTAAAACTGAAGGGAAAAAAAAGGTTTTAAAAATTAAACTGCCTTGAAAACTGTTTTGCCCCAATTTTGGGTCACAGATTTTATTGGACTACCTATTGGGGTAAGCGAAGTTTAGTTATGCAAATGAGTTCCAATTTTGTCAGAAATATCATTTGAATGTGGGTGTCTTTTGAAAAATGGTGAGTTTGTTGCTGTTTCATGGCTGAATTTTGGAGGTAAAGGTTGTTAAAACTTTGTGTGTACATATGTATGTTTGAATGTGCTTGCATGTATGTGCACATTATGTGTTTTGTCCAGCATGCTACCAAACTGGCTTCTAAGTAAATGAGTACTCATAATGTAAATAAATAAATCTAAATGCTTTCCAATTTCATGTGACTTTAATGATCTTCAGTAAATAAAAACAGTTTTAAAATTATTGATAAAATGAAAAGTGTCTTTGGAATTGTCAGCATACATTTTTGTCTAGGTCTCCTAAGTAAGTTTTGCATTTGCTTATGCCTGATATTTAAAGTATCAGGATTTGACATGAAAGTTATAGAACAATAAACCTAGCCAAAACCAGAATGATCTTTATTTGTATAAATATTTTTGTTACCAGTGTAACTAATTTAAGATTATTGGTTCAAAAAAAAAAAAAATCTAGCTAAACCTTCTGAATTATCAGTAAAATGTTTATGTGTTTCACTTTAAGGTTGTGGATATAAAGGTATATTTTTGGTAAGGAAAATTATAAAGGAAAGGGAATGATTTTGTATATAAAAGAATTTTGTATGATAAAATTTTGTCCTAAAGTAAAACGACTAGCTATTTAGGAAAGAGGAAAATACAGAGCAAAACAGAGAATCCAAGCATGTCATTAATGGTATGTGGAAGTCATGATAAGTTTCACAAAAGGGAATTTATGAAAGAAATCTTGGAATATGATTAAGTTGGGTATAAGTCTTCTCCAGTCCTAACTGATGTTATGGCTTGAAAGATTTTTAATTACTTAGGAAACTGAGCTTTAAAAGGATAGAAGTTTTTTTTTTTTTTTTTACATCATCATTTTGTATAGAAAAATATCTTGTATGGTACATTTTTGTCTGCTAATAAAATGGCTGGTTTTTTTTAAGAGAAAGTATAGGGAAAAAAATAAAAGGTTCAAGCATGTTTCAAAAATAGTGTAAATATGCCAAAAATGGTGTGTTAAAGTTTTGTGGGGGAAAAAATGACTCACAATGACCTGTAATTCTGTGTTATAACATTATGCTTTTAAAAATTGTAATACTTAAACTCTTCAAGCTCTTAATTCAGTCCCTGTAGGGTAGGGTAACAAAACAAATTTCAGAAGCCACATCTACCTTAACCCTCCTCCTGAACTGCCTGCAGACCAGCCTGGAGACCTGGTACTAATTAAGTCCTGAAAGAAAGATCTACCTCAGTCCAGCTGGGAAGGCTCCTGTCAAGTACTCTTGACCACAGAGACTGCCATATGGACAGCAAAAAAGGTTGAACTCATTATACACACGTTCAGGGACCAATAAAAAACTTAATAAGGGGAGGGAAGAAAGGCGGTGAGGGTGCACAAGGTGCCCAGAAAACCTAACTATAAAGTTTAATGATTGTAGGCTAAAAAAAAATCAGAGGTAGCTCCCACAGGTAAATGAATATCTCTGTCCTGAACAAATTTTAGGTCATCAGGAACCGCCCTATCCTAGTTGGGGAGATGTATGATAGACTATGAAGCACCAGGGGTGGACTGCTGCTACTCCATTTGGAGATCCTAGGGGATGGAATTATTTACTACCCCCAAAAAGGGCCACAAATTCAGAAATTGAAACAGGTTATGGAGACACCAATGCCTGGGAAAAAATGGGTTAAATATTCAGCACTTGCTTTAAATAAGAATGATTGTTATGCATGTGTTGCAGGACAACCACAGGCACAGGTAGTCCTGTTTCCCCTTGTCTGGGACACAAACCTCACTGGCATGAATGGAGTAATGGCTCTACACTAGGACAAGGGAAAACTGAGTCTTATAAGAGCCTGTCCCTGCTTTTCCCTGCATTATGGGGGTCAGATCCAAAGGCAGTCCCCTCTTTTTCCATAGGAATGGTGAACCACTTCTCTTACCTCTCCAGGCAGGGGGAAGAGTTCAGGGAACCTATGGAAGATCTCATGACCTATGCCCACATCCAAAATGTCTCCGGTGAGTCTAATGACAACTACTCTAACTTGTACTTCCCCTGAATGGATGTTTGGTGGTATGGTGGAGGGAAAAGCCTGCGTGACTTGTTGCTATTCAACTGGACCAGGATTTGTGCATTGGTCCAATTGGTTACTCCATTTACCCTGGCATTCCCTCACATCTGAGAGCACTTAGAATTCTGACGAATTTTGGAAAGCACTACCAGGGTCCTGTAATTCAAATGTGTACATTAAAACCATAGGGGTCTCCAGGGACGTCCCTAATAAATTCAAGACTAAAAACCAGATAGCCACAGGGTTTAAGTCTGCACTCTTTGGTGGTCTACAATGAATACAAATGTAGATTGGATAAATTACATGTATTATAATCAGCAAAGGTTTATAAACTATACTAAAGATGCTCTTCAAGGAGTAGCTAGCCAATTAAATGCTGCCAACAGGATGGCCTAGAAAAATAAAATAGCATTAAACAATAATGCTAACAAAGAAAGAAAAAGTCTGTGTTATGTTGGGAGGAAAATATTGTATTTTATTCCAAATAAGACTGACCACAATGGTACTATCACTAAGACTTTACAAGGACTAACCACTTTAGCTAATAAATTAGCTGAAAACTGTGACATCAATAATCCTTTTACAGACTGGTTAAAAAGATGGTTTGAAAAATGAAAAGGTATGGTTGCCTCTATTTTAACATTTCCTGTTATAGTTGCAAAAATTGGGGGTCATACAAATCAATGAAAATGAATAAAATAGATTTTAAAAAGAGGAGGAAATTATAAAGGATAATAAATGATTCATTTCCAGAAAGTGGATTAAAGTTTGCTGACATGACCAAAAGACAAAATAGAGGAAGGCTGGCAATCGTCACGTCATTGAAGGACTATAAATGATTCATTGTGCACATGTCCAAAAGGCAAAACAAAGATAGGCATAGTAATAGTCACATATTACATAAAACTTGCTTAAAAATAAGAAAGTTGAAACCCTCCAATCAAATAGCAACAAGTACTCATTTCAACCTTATTTGGACCAAAAACTGCTTAGGTGACATCTGGAAACAATTATAACATCTGTATTACTCAGTCAAAGAGAAACCGGGGGAGAGATTCACACACTGCAAAATAAAAAGCTTGTTGTAGCCACTTTGGGTGTGCCTGTCCACCAGACACCCGATGTCACAAGACCGTTGTTAAAGTCTCGCTTCTGCTGCACCCCACGTCTCTGTGTGCACCCTTTGATTTTGGACGGGTGAGTTCATTTCTCACAAAGAGTATTGGGGTTGATTAAGGTAGGGTGAGGGGTTTGTGTAGATTGACCGCGATGGGGTTATGGTAGCATGCAACTTTGCGTGTGGAAATGTTTCAGTCTATAGGATTTGTAAGGGGCAGGGGGAGGAAAGAGAGAATATAGAGGAAGAGGGAGAGGCATCTGGGTGGCAAAGTAAAATGAAGGAGGTGTAGTTGTAAGAGGGGTTGTGAGGGGTAAACTGTGTGGAAGCTTGAAATTTTGTGATGATATCCCTACCTAGTATAGGTGTGGGGCATTGTGAAATAACTAAAAAGGAACAAGTAAAGGGCTTGTTGAATAGAAAGTAGAGTAGTGGCTTGGTCATTTTAAGAATGGAAGATATTTTATGTACTTTAACAATAGAGATAGAGTTATGGAAGGGTCCTGTGTATTTTGGCAAGATTGAGTGTGAAGCCTCCATGTTTAATAAGAAAGATACAGGCTTATCGGATATGACAGTGTTACCTTAGGTTCTGCAATGGCATCAATGGTGAGGGTAGTGGGGGTAGCAGACTAACTTGACTCCGTTAGTTTTCAGTAGCTAAGCCAAGGAATTCAGCCAGACCTGACTGTGGATGAGGAAACCTGGGAGTGTTAGAAGTGACTGAACAGGAGGGAGAGTCTTTTTGGTCACACTCTGACTTCCAGTGTCCTTTATCTGACAAATAGAACATGTTTTGGGGCTGGTCACATTTGTAGCATTGTCCTGATGGTGGATGGGAGTTTGTTGAGGGTTAGAAGGTTTTCTGAAGCCATCAGAACCCTGTTGAAGGGCTGCTGGAAGAAGTTGGTGTTTGGTTTGATTTCTTTTTAGTTTTTTGAACTTTTGCTCCTCATGTCTCTTGTTAAAAATCTTAAAGGCAGTTTTGTTAAGATCCTGATGTGAAGTTTGGGGACCACCCTCTAATTTTTGAAGTTTTTTTTCCTTTTTAATGTATTTCTGGGACTGATTGAGAGATAAAATGAAGTGTAAGTAAATTTTATCTTTATTAGAATTTGGGGTAAAAGTAGTATATTTAAGCATGGCCTCTGAGAGGAAGAAGAAAAGGGAAGGGTTTTTGTCAGGATTTTGAGTAATTTCTTTGATTATTTTCATAATTAACTAGTTTTAGAGTCACCTTGTCTTTTCCAGTTAATAAGCAAGTTATTATGTGGCCCCTTTTCTGTCTATCTGGGGACATAATTTGATAATCTCAGGAGGAATCTATGCAGGGCACTTCTTTGACACCTATGGGACCATGGACTGGGTCCTGCTAGTGGAGGGTGCTGGCATGGGAATGAACTGCTGCCCAGATGTGTTCCTTTTCCTCTGGGGAAAAGGAGAGGGAAAGAATAACATACAGGTTATGCTAGGTAAGGTTATAGGATTGGGCGATGTGGAGGAATTATTTTATGGTAAATAGTAGGGTTAGAGGTAAAGGAGCCTAGGCAATTTTGAATTTGAGAGAGGTTGCCCAAGGAGAAAATACTATGTACTATGCTTTTTGCCACAGCCACGTCTCTGAGAAGAAGGATGGAAGCAGAACTTTGGGGATAACTTGGGATGGAGGACGTTGATATGAAAGTGAGTGTTAGGAGGAGAGGGAAAGGGAAAGAAGAGGTTGTGAATAAGGAGGATTTGAAAAGAATTATAGGTTTGCAGCAAGAGGGCTTGGATTGAAGATAGAGGAAAGCCTGAGCTTAGGGGACCTCGGACCATTTCCCATTGCACCGGAATGAATTGTAGAGGCTGCGGAGAATTTGGAAGTTAAATTGATTAGTATATGGAGAATTTGGAAATTAAGGGTTCCATATTTGGGCTATTAATTGTCATTGTTTAATTGATATTGGGTTAAGTCATATTACAGAAGAAAATAAGATGCTTTGGCCTTAGAATAGGACCCAGATTTTTGAGACATTTGAGAGATGCTTTGGTTTTAGAGTAAGAACTAAATTTTTGAGATTGTGAAGGAGACATCCAAGAGGAGTGTCTCAGGGAGATTTAGAGGAGACTTGACCTATCTTGGAGACATTCAGAGGGGGAGCAATTTGATCCCCAGGAGACAGGGAAACAGTGGAAGAATGAGGCATCCCCCACAGGTTTTACTGTTTCCAAGAGTCAAGAAGTGGCCGCTTTAAGGGTGTCTCCCCCAAAATGATGACTACACAATTATTGATAGGTCATGGCTACTTTAAGAGCATCCTCCAAAGCAACAACGACAATGAGGGTCACCACTCAGTGGTGACCAAGAAGACCTCTCACTGGTGCTGGGGTTTTTGACAGACCCTCTGTCCCGGATCAGAAATGAGCAAAAGAGAGGAATCCAAGATAGGGGGAAGGAAAAAATTCACCCACTGATTAATGATCAGTTGGATGAAGTGTCCAGCAATGGAAAAGTCCTACTGGAGCCACCCGAGGGGAGAGGGGAAAGAGGAAAAGAATGAGAGAGGAGAAAGGATAGGGGAACAGATGGGTTAGGTACAGGGACAACTTAGAAGTTGGTCCATGGTGGGACCAACCCCCTTCCCAGGTTTCAGCAACAAATTTTTAGGTCAAAAAAACTAGCGGATAGGAAAAGAGAATATATATTTATTCAAGAAAGATACATGTCAAAAAGCAGGGGGAGGGAAGAAGACTTCAACTGACCAAAAAAGAAACAGCAGTAACAAATAAGATAACAAATAACATAAAAAGCCCCTAGGTGACTCAGATGTCTTTTAGGTTAGTTTGGTGCTCACTAGAATAGGTATTTTAAGTGAGCCCCAAATAACAGTGATTTAAACAATTTGTTTCTTTCACACTTAAAATTCTCATTTGAAAAGCCATCAAGTGTGATGTAACTTCAAGTCATGAAACTTCTAGATAATTAAGTTTAGTCTATGTTGCTTATGATTGGAGATCAATCACCACCTCACCTATGCTCCAGTTCACGAGAAGGAAGAATAAGTTAAAGGCTAGGTTCTTTCTTTTAGCAGCCACTGTTCATATTGTAACTAACAATTGAAAAGATGTGGAATCAACTGACCAGTGAATAATGAAAATGTAGTGTGTTTGTGTGTGTGTGTGTGTGTGTGTGTGTGTGTGTGTGACATGATCGTGTGTACAATAATTGATGCATCTTCATTATTCAGATGTTCTGGTGCTGGCAGTTGTGTGTATATCCCAAGGCACTTGCAACAGAGTTCTCCAGTCTCAGCAAATACATCCAGACAATTGGTGATTTACGCAGACCAAATAAAATACTTATTTTTTCTTCTAAACACATTGAAGTGTTACAATTGTATGTTTTTCAACAAAAGAATTATAAAGAAAGTCAGTGGTCTTCCTATGATGTGTTTGAAACTTCTCTATTAGTATACAAAAGTACTTGAATATAATGGTTTTGTCTGAATATTTAAAATGTCAGCTAGTCTTGTTAACATCAAAGATGTGATATGACATGTTTTGTCTAGCATTTTCTTTTAATTTCTGCATGGGTAAACAATCCACTTCAATGAGCTGAATAAATAATGTAGTTGTTTGACATTCAATTATCCATTTAAATTATTTTAATTTATTCCCCTTATTTATCACCTGTTTAAGTTATCTGTCATCACTGATTCTCATTCTTCATTCCCACAAGGGATTCAGTTTCACAAATGTCATAATTTATCTGACTTCTAAAGTTCTTGCGTATGAAATCTGTAAGTTATTTACTTTTTAGAAACATAAAATATTTTGCTTTTGTACAAGTATAAAAAAGCTCTCTCTATTGTCATTTTAACTCCATATACATTTTTAAATGTTATTAAATTTGACTTATTATCATTCTTATAATTGTTTTTATTAAATATTGAATTGAGACATTAAACTTGTAAAATATGTATAAGGCAAAGATTAAAGAATAAAATTCAACTTTTTAAAGCTTGAAGTATCTTGCTGATACTTCCCACTTTTTTCCCCTCTATTCATCAGCACAAAATTATGCTAAACTTTGTGTTTATTAATTTTCTGTACTTTAGAAATTTAAGATACATCTTTAATTTTCCAAAACATTTTGTTTAGATTTAAACTCTGCATTAAAGGACTCAGACTATAGATATCTTACGATTGCTTTTCTTTGGATAGCTCAGTAATATTTTCCCATGATCTATTCACGTTATTGCATATAGTTCATACCATTCACTTGACCAGAGGCAACATTCAGTAAACAGCAGTCTAATTTTATATGATAAAAATTTTCACTAATTAATATACAACAACTTATAAATCCATTCTACTGTGATGAACATTTAAACTGTTTTCCACTTGTTTTAATTTATTTTGCATTTGCTATTTGCTTTTGCTACAGTGAAGTTTGGTCATTTAAGTTGTGTCCACTTTGTTTTCATTTGTTTTGCTTTTGTTATTATAACCAGTGCTGCTATGAATATTCCCTTGTATACAAGGTTGTACATTCCATATCTATCCATACTTGCTATACTGACCTCTTTATTCCTTATCTTCTCATCTTTATAAGAAGACTAATACTTTATAGGATCGTTATAGAAATTTTGTTTTCTTTAGAGGAAATTTTTAAATGTATTTTAATTTTTAATAATAAATAATTATATATATTTATAGGGATTAAATGAAATAACATACAAAATGTTTAATTTGGGATCTAAGTATAAGCAACTTGAAAGATATCATGATCCACTGTGAGTAGTCTTCTATGAACTATTCTTCTCTCTACTTATAGTAGTATCATTTTGGCTGGAAACATGAAGGATACATTTTAGCTTGGATACAGGAAGGCTGCATTTTACACTCTTTGCGCTATATAAGAGCTATGTGACTAAGTTCTTGCTTGTGGAATGCCACAGAAAATAATAAATACATTCTTTTCCTTGCCCTTAATATGTATAATATTTTATATATGCTCTTAATATATTAAGAATAATATACTTATATTAAGAAGAATATAATCAAGCCTTGTTCAAGTGTGTATGTAGGCTTTGTTGGCACCACCAGGAGGAGCATTGTAGCTCCATTTAGACTGTTTATGTAAGACAATGGAGAAGGAAAATCCTATGGGCAAGCACCTAGTAATGCAGCTGTATTTAATCTTTGCTTCAAAGGAGATATACCAGAGATAAAATTCTAAATCAATAAATCAATTGATTAACAATTAGTTCATTAGACAATTTGCTAACAATTTGTTCAAATTTTCTGGAATGTACAAGGAAACATATTAGAGAATTGGCACAAGGTTGCTGGGAGTAAGAAGTGTGTGTAGAGATCTCTAGAAATGCATTCAAATTGTGACAATAGTTGTGAACCCCATTCGCCATTGACTGGCACTGCATGTTTGCTGCAGATGATATCAGTTATCAAGTAGACAAAGTGACTTGTGTGAATGTCAGGCACCTTATTCTCCAGCCACTCTAGTTCATGTTCAATGATCTCTTAAGTAAAGTAACTATAGAGTCAGAATGGAAATACTGTGTAGATGAAGCAAAATGAGTTTTTCTTTACTGAGGTTGATCTGGCTACTGCAGTAGTTGCGACCCCTAAAGCTGCTAATAGCAGAGACAAAATTCAGCCTCTGTTATAGCAAATTTCTTTGTGAACGATTGACTGCATGGATTCCCTTCTATAATGGAGGAGACAGTTATTTATCCTCCCTGGAATAGACACTTATCATGGTTAAAAACTTGCTTTCTTTGCTTATCATGCTTCTGCCAGAAATAGTGTCATTGGACATACTGAATCTCATATTTACTGAAACAGATTCCTGTGCCACACTCTTCTCACCACAAAATTTATAGAACAGAGAAATCAGTGCAGTAGTGGAATTCAGTGTTTTTACTGTGTGTCCTGCCATCCACAGGCAGTTGAAACTGACAGAAAAGTGGGAGCCCTTCTGAAACCTCAGTTATAATGCCAGCTTGGAAAGGTTATAGTTTTTTAAAAAAATAACATATGCATGCTAACTTTTTTCCAATTCTTTTGAATTCTATATAATTTCATCTAGTTCTTTTTTGCATCTATTGAGAAATTCATGACTTTTTCCTTCCATTTTTTAATAAAGTACATAACTACCATCAATTTTTCCTTTTCTCTTGTGAACCTAACCTTATTATATATTATTTTATTTTATTGTGTATGCATTATATTATCTTCACTATACATTAATAGCTGTGATTTATATTATTGACTTTCAAAATTTTGCATCCTGTTAATCAGTAAAAGTGACCTGCAATTTTTCATTGTATTTTTGTTATTTTATTATCTGTGCAAAATAAGATAGCATTTCATGAATTAGTACAACTTTGGAATTCATTTTAAATGACTAGTGGAATGTATATGCCCTGAAGGCACTTTTAGTTTTCATTCTAAACAAAAACTGTCTTTCTGATAAAAGCAAACCAAGAAATTCTTAGGTACCTGAGACCGTTTCCAGTGTTACCTCATGACTGTAGATATAACCTGAACTGTGTAATGGAAACTGCTTTGGAGGTTAACAATTTATATATAAATATATATACATATTTGTGAAATTTCACATATATAACAGAGACTTTAATGAATGTGAAAAATTTGTAATTAGTTAAAATATACTCCAATAATCCTAGACTGGACAAGATTTTTATTCCAAAAGCTTAAAACATCCATAATTCCATGCCACTAAGGAAGTCAGTATTCATTCCATTTACTTGTTCAGTCTGCAAGTCCCACTTGCTCATTAAACAATATTCTTTTACAGGAGATTATATGGTGAACTGGTCACAATCATAAACTGCAAGTAGGCAGAACCTGGCTACAAATCAAATACCTGGTCTCTTGGGCGTCAAACCACAATAAAATCAATTTTAAAACAAATTATAAAACAAGGCTGAAATTGGTGACATGAGAAGGGTCCAATAAATCACACACATTTTTCTACCTAAGATAAATCAGTAGACAAATAAAGGGTAGCATATAAAGACCAAAATACCTCCTTTACTATTGCTAAAATAATACCTTCATAATTGTGATTTATGTTTATGAGCAAGTAGATTAGACATAAATCACATGAACCCGCTAAAGGAGACAAATGTATCCATCATACATGCCTGATCTTATGAAGTGTATGGTGGTAAGCACAGTAGATTATGTGCTACAGGTTAGGACCTCACACCTGAGAAAGAACTATTCAGCCCAAGTTTGCCCAACTTCACCAAACGAAGAAGGCACTCCCTTCTTCCTGGTAACAAGAGCGTAAAAAAGCAAAAGAGAGCAGGAGAATCACAGAAACAGATGTCCCACCACAGGACAGAAAATATCTAGAGTAGAGTAAAATGCCTTTGACCCCAAGATTTTTTAAAGGTGGAGTTTTAATTTTAAAAGTGAATGAAGCCAGGCTCGGTGGCTCAGCCTGTAATCCCACGCCTTTGGGAGGCTGAGGTGAGTGGATTGCCTGAGCCCGCGGGTTCGAGACCCACCTGGGCAGCGAGACTTCATCTCTACAATAAATCAAAAAATCAGCCGGGCATGGTAGTGCATGCCTATAATTTCGGCTACTTGGAAGGCTGAGGCAGAAGGATCGCCGGAGCCCAGCAGGTCGAGGCTGCCGTGGCCGGGAGCGGCCACTGCACTCCAGTCTGGGTGACAGAGTGAGACTCCAACTCAAAAAAAAAAAAAAGAAAAGTGAATGAAATGCACTTAGGACATAGTAAATCTTCAACAAATATTAAGAGTTTTTATTTGGTATATGATCGGTGTGCTTTATTCTGCATTTCTTCTTATAGTAAAATACTTCAACAATGCTTAAAATAATGAAAACTGTAAAGTAAGTACTTATTAAATGTGTGGAATTAAGTTATGTATGTTTTTTCTGTTTTCAAATTTTGGAACTGTTTTTCCATTTTAATATTTCTAGATCCCTGCTCCTTAGCAAAGAACATTTTCATTGATGCGTATGATATGAGATTTATGAAGCAAAGTCTAAAATGCTTGTGAGAAAATGATGAAAAATATTTTATCTGTCACACAGATAAAACATCTATTAGTGGGAGTTACAATTATTTCTGAAATGCAATGCAATTTTATAATGCATATAAAGATTTTAAATTGATTTTGAGTATTTTGACCTGATAATTGCACCTGTAGAAAAATATCTAAAGAACTGGCAAAATATATAAAATGTATTATAAATCATAATTTTCATCTCAACAATATTTAGAGTAGTTAAAAATTAATATGACAATATGAGAAAAAAATAACTATTCTGGCATATTTTTATGTAGCAATAAAAATCATTCTAATGAAGACCTTTCTATTAGTAGAAGAAATATTTATAAAGTGAAAAGCAAATTAAATTATATATGCAATCATTCAGTAAAGTGTATATTTACTAAGTACCAAGCATTGGGGTATTTTCTGGAAATATTATGGTGCATAAAATAGAAAAGAGTCCTAAACTTCATAAGAAAGATTTCCAAAAGCAAACTGATGTCTAACACAGAGAATAAAAGTTCTATAGCCTCTGAGATGCAAAATTTTCCAGATAAACAAATATAGATGAAAAATAGACTATTTCCACTTTGGTATTTAGGAAAAGAAAAAATGTATGTATATATCAGATAACATATATAAATACATTATATATATATATATCATCTATCTATCTATCTATCTATCTATCTATCTATCTATCTATCTATCCATCTATCTATCTATCATCTCAGAGAAAGCACAAGCTGCTATCACATAAAGTTTGCCTCACATTTCCTGAGGGAGAGGGGAAGACATAGTAGAAGCTTCCTTGATTTTGCCACCATAAATTCTACAAATTAGTTGTGTGATCTTAAAAATCTCCAGCAGAAATTTTAATTTAACGTTATACTGGTTGGTAGTGAGAATGGTTAAAACACACACACACATGTGCACGCACATACACACACACACAAAAGATTCTTTCTGAAGGAACTCAAATTTAACCTAGAAAAATTTTCAAGAAGTGTCAATATTCAACCTCACTTCACAAATAGGATGGATTGGATTGGCACCATGAGTGAGAATCTGAAGATGAGTAAACAGGAGAAACACATTCCCTACTATTTCAAATACTAAAATTATCTGATATAAAATATGAAATAAACTATTCATCCCATAAAGCATCATATTGTACATGATAAATATAAAACTGTATTTGTTAATTAAAATAAGTCACTTAAAATAAATGTACTTTTAGAGAAATAAAAGATAAACTTGAAATGCAATTGCAGAATAAGAAACTGTAAAGAAAATCAAACATAGCCAACCAAAAACTATATAAAATTTCTAGAAATGAAAAAAAATGGAATGAATTCAAGACGTTGAGAATGGCTTAAGCTGCAGATTAAAATGAAACAAAATAAAAACAAAACCAAAAAAATTGCTCAAACCCTACCCTACAATGGTGTAAAATAAAAACTAGATATTTGTGATGTCATTCATAGCAAAAAGGCAAATTTCGTACAGCATACCTACATAATCTGACATTTGTTAACCACTGACCTTCAGCTTCTTCCATATGGCTCTCACTTTGCTCCTGTCTCATGAACTGTTTCTGGCTTGGGGGAATATGCCTGCGTATTTCTGTCTTGTGGCCTTTTCCAAGGCTGTTCCTTCTGATGAAATGTTCTTCCTCCAGACAGCTATGTGCCACTTTCTCAATTTCCAGAACACTTTGTTCAATTATTCTTTTCAATGAGACATCTTTTGACACCAGTATTTAAAGTTATAATCTGCCCCCAACACCTATAATTATGATGTCCCTCTCCCTGGTCTACATTGCGTTTTTCATAAAAATTGCCAATGACTACATACCATAGAATGCACCTTTTATGTGAATACTTGTCAGTCTACCCTACAAGAATTTGAGCTTCCTAAAAGCATTTTTTATTATGTAACCCAAGTTCCTAATGACTGCACAGACAAGATGATCAATAAATATCACAGAAAAGACAAACCTAAGAAAGTTAAAGGAAACTTTGGTGGAAAATTGAAGAATTTTCATCTAATATCTTTAATTTTCCCCCATGTCTATTGATATATAATTTGGGGGGGAAATGAAGTTTAAGAAGAAAGAAAAAGACAAATATTTTTTTGGAAAGTGATATCATTATTATAATTTTCTTCTGAATCTCTTGTGTTTCAAGGGTCGCATCACTGATGAGAAAGTAAAGTTATTAAACAAACATAATTTAATAGAAGGGCATTATGGATTAACCATTTGAGGTTTGTGATTTGAGTAACAAGTAAAAATACTTAACTTTATCTGAATTTTCTCCAAAAATACTTAGTTACTCAGCAAACATGTAAAATATCATTATATTGAAGTCAGTCATAGTTGGGTTTTGGCAGATAAGTGCAACAACGAAGGAGATGTTGAAAGGGAGTGAAGCGTGTTTATCAAGAAATAATTATATTGGGAGTCATAGAATTTGGTCAGGAGTGAGTCAATAATTGAAAACCAGACCACAGAAGTGATGGACCATCAAATAAGTAGAAATTCAAAAGACTAAAGGTGACATCAAAACTGTATGTGTCAAATGCTCACGGGTGCATGTTTACACTCACATATTTCACATATTTACACACAAAACATGATAAGAAATCACAAAAAAAATTAGCTGCGATTTATCTTTGAATAGTAAAACTCTTAAGATGTGCGTGCTGGTGTGTTGGTCTGTGCATGGGTGTGTGATGCTTGATCACTCATATGGTATTGGATTTTTCTTCCTTTGGGCCTATATTCAAAATGGTTGGAGGGTAGAGGAAAATGGTGGCAGAACCAGTTGGACTATGTAAGTCTCAGTGTGAGTGTATGAAAAATTTTGCGTACATATCTGTGAGTAAGTGGGTATGTGAGTGTCTGACTGAGTGGGGACTCCAGAGCAAGTGGCCAGGTTTTTCCTGGTGAAGCAGCTGGTGCTACAGCTGCTCTGCTTGGTCCTTGTGCTTCTGGGGTGCAGAAACTGAGCACCATTTTTTTTTTTAATCAGCAAAGCCCTTCCTAGGAAGAAGCTGCTGGGAGTTACTACCAGCTCCAGGCTCTGCCTCACTACTGCAGCACCTGGCTGGACACTGGCAGCAAGGGCCAGGGAAGGAGCACAGTGTGGGAGCCAGGGGCAGAATCATACTGGAGAGGATGAAGCAGGCACCCTGTTACCATCTTGAAAACCAAGCAGGGAAGTGCTCTGGCTTGCTCACCACAGAGCAACAGACCTTATCTCTGTCATCTGGTTAACTACTCAAGGGTTGATTATAACCCAGAGGAAATATCCTGAAAGCACAAATTCTGAGAGACAGGATGATGCTGAGTCTCAGGTACACTGTCCCCTACCCTAATTCAGCTGTGGGACAAAGCATTTGACCAGAAAAGGACAAGGAAGACCCCTGAAGAGATCAACAGTGAGTCCATTGACCTAATCTCCTCCTCCCAAGCAATTCTCTGAATGTCAGACACACATTGCTGGTGCACTACTGAGAGAGGGCCAAGCCCAGGTGGGACCTGGATGTCAGGTGTGATAAGAAAATACTCCAGGATAAGCCTCGCTGGTGTGCCCCTTGCCAGTACCTGGGGCTGAGACAATCCTGCATCTCCCCACTGGACAGGATCTACCTGAACAAATGAGAGTGGGAGGGGAAGACTGAAGTCAAATCCATCATTCACTACCCTCTCCTCCTTCCTTGCACTGCATGCTGGGGTGATTGTGAATGTGGCTGAATTTCCACAGGAGACAGCAGAGGGGCTTACCTGTGAGCCACTGAAAAGAACAATGCAAAACTTGGCACATGAGGGCAGGTTTTTTTTCTTTTTTCTTTGTGGGTGAATGTGTATGTGAGGGCTCAATTTGCATTCCTCCCACCTTTTTTGTTTTATTTTCTTTTTTCTTTCTTCTTCCTTTTTCATTCTTCCTTCTTTTGTATTTTTGTTTTCTGTTTATGTGTATATATGAATGACTGAGTGTTCATCTTTCAGGTTTGTTTGTTTGTTTTTTTGGTCTTCTCTTTTTTTAGTTTAATGTGTATGTGAATGTATGTGTGAGTGTTTGATTTGCATTCTCTCCTTTTTTTCTCTTTTCTTGTTTTCTTTCATTTTGCATTAGGGGTGTGTGTGTGTGTGTGTGTGTGTGTGTGTGTGTGTGTGTGTGTTTGATTTTACTGATTTTTTTCCCAGATTGCTTTGGTTTTTGTTTGTGTCTGTGTGTGTTTGTTTTTTGCTTGGTTTCTGCTTTTGTTTTTCTATTTTTATTTTATTTTTTATTTTATTATATTTTCATTCTACTTTCTCTGTTCTCCTCATTGCTATGACTGTATCCTAGACTCACAGGTTACAGATACATACCCATTGCATTGTCTTATAGAGTGTTGGTGGGCAGTGGGCTTCAGGAAAACCATACTCCAGTGAGTGAATATTGTGATTTTCAAGTCGTTTCCAAACCCTAGCTCCCCATCCTCTACCTTATTCAACTCTCAAGATTACAAAAGACAGCAAAGCTTTACACACTCAGAAATGTTTCCAAATAAAACAAATTCAGAGCCCTGATCAGGGAGGAATACAGGGCTGAGTAAATATCAGAAGCAAAAGTCCCTCCCAGTGCCACTGAATAACAGAACTAAAGAGAAAATAAACAGATCTGTTACAAAATAGGAAAAATCAATGGAAAAACACAGGTAATTTCCAGTATAAAAAGAAAAAGCCTGAAAAATCAGAAGCCAAAGTCCAAACAATGGTAGTCACCAACAACTGGCCCAAGAATACAGCAGGGAATAAGAAATGGATGGAAAGAATGAATAAGACTCAAGAAAGCTGAGATGCAACACTGAGATAACTTGTAACAGATTCTGGCCATAAAACTTCATCCAGGAAATACATAACAAGATGACAAGCATGGAAAGCAGAATTAAGCAGAAAAAGGAATCTAAGAACTTGAAGATCAAAACATGGAGTTAACCCAATCTATAAAAAACATAGAATAAAAACTCAAAAAGGAAGAACAAAGCCTCCAAGACACATGTGATAATATCAAGAGGCCAAACCTACACCTGATTGGTATCCAAGAAGAAGAAAGGGAAATGGAGAACACCTTGGAGCAAGTATTCCAGGAAGTTATCCAAGAAAAATGTCCCCATCTCACCAGATATGTGACCATTCAAACACAAGAGGTACTGAGAACCCCCACAAGACATCAAATGAGAAAACCAATCCTTAGAAACATAATAATTTACCTACACAAAGTAGGTGCAAAAGATAAAATCCTAGAGGCAGCAAAAGAAAAAAGTTCGACTACCTAGTGGGGAAAAATAGCTGCAGATTTATTGGCAGAAACACTATAAGCAAGAAAGGACTAGAGACCAATATTCAAAGTCCTCAAAGATAAATAATTTCAACCAAGAATTTCCTACCCAGCCAAGCTCAACTTCATCAGTGATGGAGAATTAAAATCCTTCCCAGACATCCAATCCCAAAGTGATTATGCAGCTTCCGGACCAGTTCTACCTGAGACACTTATAAAAACATTAAGCTCAAAAGAAAGAAAAAAATTAATGACCGTGTACTTCCCAAGAGAACAGGAGAACACAGAATCAACAGAGTATACATTGCAACTGCAAACTTGAAAACACACAGATACATCAACTCAAAGGTTAAGAGAAAATAAACAAACAAAGGAAAAAAATTATAAGAACCTTATGACCAGGATAAACACACACATTTCAATAACCAGCCTTAATATGGAGGGACTAAAACACTACTGAAGACAGAATGACAAACTAGATTTTTTTAAAATGACCCAACAATTTGCTGCATTTGGGCATCTCACTGCAAAAAACACATACATACCCAAAGTTAGAGAATGAGAAACAAATTTCCAGGCAAATGGATCAAAAAAGAAGGCAGGAGTCATGATCTTAATATAAATGTAAGCTACCTTTAAGGATCAAAATTGTATCAAAAATATACAGAAGGACACTACATAATGATAAAAGATTCAATCCATCAGCAAGAACTATCCATCCTATACATATATGCACCCCAACATGAAAATACCAGCATTTATAAAGCAGCTACTAAGAAAACTGGAAAAAAAAGATATTGACTCTAACACTATTATAGCTGGAGACTTAAATACTCCACTCAACTCTAGATTGATCATCTAGGCAAAAAAAAAAAAAAAAAATCAACAAAGAGATCCAGAACCTCAACTTGACACTTTACTAAATGGACTTAATACATATCTACAGAACACTACACCAAACAATCATAGAATATATATTCTACTCATCACCACATGGAACATACTCCAAGATTGACCACACAACCATTCATAAATCAAACATAAACAAATTTTATAAGATCTAAATACTGCCAGGCATCACAGACCATGTGGATTAAAAAAAAATGTCAACACCAACAAAATTCCCCCAAAACCCACAAAGACATGGACACTAAACAATATGATGCTGAACGACTCCTGGGTAAACACAGAAATCAAAACTTTCCATGAAACAAATGAAAATAAAGAAATATCTTACCAAGAACTTGAGGATGCCATGAAATTAATTCTAAGAGGGAATTTTATATCTCGGTGAACACATATCAAGAAAATGGAAAGATCAGAAGTTAACAGCCTAACAAATCACCTAATGGACCTGGAAAGATGAGACCACCAACACTCTAACTTTAGCAGAAGAATCCACATCACAAAAGTAGAAGCCCAAAAAGAGACATAGAAGACAAAAATATCATAGATAAAAAAGTCAAAAACCTGGTTCTTTGAAAGGATAAACTAGATTGATGAACCCCTAGCCAGAATGACCGAAAAGAAAGAAAAAACTTAAATAAACACAATCAGAAATTCAAAAGATCAAATCACAACTGAACTGAAGAAATATAAAAGATTATCAGAGGTCACTATGCACACCTATATGGAAACAAACTTAATAACCTGAAAAACTTACCAAAAAAAAAAAAAATCCCTGGACCAGATGACTTTCCAACAGTATTCTATAAAACATTACAAGGAGGAGTTGTTATGAAACTTATTGAAAGTATTCTAGGAACTTGAGAAAGACAGAATTCTTCCCAAATCATTTTACAAAGCTAACATCACACTGATACACAAGTCTGGTAAGATCTAACAATAAAAGAGAACTACAGGCCAATATCCTTGAGGAACATAGATGCAGAAATTCTCAACAAAATTCTAGCAAATTGAATCCAACAACACATCTCAAAAGTCATCCATCATGACCAAGAGGGGGTCATCCCCAGGATGCAGGGTTGTTTCAACATCTGCAAGACCATAAATGTAATTAAATACATAAGAAGATGTAAAAAGAAGAGCCACACGATTATGTCATTAGATGCAGAAAAAGCTTTTGATAAAATCCAGCATACTTTCTTGACAAAAATTCTTGAACACATAGTCAAAGAAGGAACATACATCAAAATAATAAGCATCATCTATGATAAACCCACAGCCAACATATTGCTAAATTCACAGAAACTGGAAACATTGCCCCTGAAAACCAGAGCAAGACTACACTGCCCACTCTTATTTCTCCTGTTGAACATTATGTTGGAAGTCCTAGCTAGAACAATTAGATGAGAGAATGGTGGGGCATATCCAAATAGGAAAAAGGGAGTTAAATTATCCCTCTTTGCTGATGATATAATCCTATGTCTTGAAAATCCAAGAGAATCTGTCAAAAAACCTCTTGCATTGATAAAGAACTTTGGCAAAGTCTTGGGGTAAAAAATAAATGCTCAAAAGACATATTCTTTAACACCAACAATAAGCTGGCAAAGAATCAAATAAAAAGCACAATCTCATTCACAATAGCCATAAAAAATGAAATATCTTGGCATCTTCCTAACCAGAGAAGTGAAAGATCTTTACAAAGAAAGCTACAAAACTCTGCTCAAAGAAATCGAAGAAGAAGCAAACAAATGGAAAGATATTCCATGCTCATGGATAGGAAGAATCAACATTGTTAAGATGTTCGTTCTACCAAAGGCAATCTACAGATTCAATGCAATATCCATTAAATTACCAACATCATTCTTCTCAGACCTGGAAATGACAATATAGAAATTCATATGGAAACATAAATGACCATGAATAACCAAAACAATCCTCAGCAAAAGAAACAAAGCAGGAAATATCATATCAGACTTCCAAACTTGAAACTTTACTATAAGGCTACAATAATCAAAACAGTCTGTTATTGGTACAAGGACAGGCATATAGACCAATGAAACAGGATAGTGATATCAAAAGCAACTCATTTCACAATCAATTCATCCACCAACAACTACTGGGGACAGGAGAGCCTATTCAGTAAATGGTGCTGGGAAAACGGGCAGACCACACGCAGAAAACTGAAACAGGACCCATACCTATCACCATACACAAAAATCCACTCTAAATGGATCAAATACCTAAACGTAAAATTTCACATTATAGAAATCTTAGAAAACGCTGGAGACGATCTTATAGAAATTAAAGTAAGCAATCAATTCCTGATCAAAACTCCAGATGTCCATGTCATAAAAGATAAGATAGACAAATGGGACCTCATAATGCTGAAAAGCTTCTGCAAAGCAAAAGAGATCATCAAGAGAGCAGGAAGACAGCCCACAGAATGGGAAAAAAATTTGCCAACAACTGTATTTCTGATAAAGGCCTAACATCCAGAATCCACAAGAAAATCAAATGTGCCAAAAGGAAAAAACAAACAAATGTGCGCAAAAGGCACGAATAGATACTTCTCAAAAGAAGATATATGGGCAGCCAACAGACACACAAAAAAGTGCTTAGCCTCACTAATCATCAGAGAAATGCAAATCAAAACCACATTGAGATACCACCCAACCCCAGTAAGAATGGCTGTCATTAATTAAACAAAAAACAACAGATGCTGGCGAGGATGTGGAGAAAAGGGAACACTTCCATACTGCTGGTAGGAATGCAAACTAATTCAACGCCTATAGAAAACAGTGTGGTGGTTTTTAAAAGAACTAGAAATTGACCTTCCATATGACCTGGCAATTCCCCTACTGTAATGTACCCAGAGGAACTCAAATCATTTTACAATAAAGATACTTGCACACACATGTTTATTGCAATAGCAAAAATATAGAACCAACAGTGCTGACCATAGAAACAGGACTGGATTTTTTTAAATGTTTTAAAAAATACACGATGGTATATTACACAGTCATAAAGAAGGACAAACATAGGAATTTCCCAGCAACTTTGATGGATTTAGAGTCTGCAATACTCAGTGATCTATCACAGAAACAAAGAATTGAGTACCACATGTTCTCATTCATAAGTGAACACTGAACATTTACTATACTATAAGAAAGGGATTGTCAGTAGTTTTATACTGCCAGATGGGTGGGGGTGACACAACATCAATAAGCATACCTGATCTGAAACACGGCAAAGCGGGGATCAAATGGATGCCCAAACTTTATCTGTATGATGACCATTTGTATGCCTGATCATGAATTGTACCTCACATTTTTCAAATAAAAAAATTTAAAAAACAAAAACCAAAAAATGACCTACTATGATATACTAAATAATGTATCATTTAAAAATTTGTATTTTACTTACATAAAATTAAATACAATCTATATGTTACCAAAAGACAATTGGCATTTGTGATTAAAAACAATACGATTTACTGTCCACTTATGAGTGAGAACATATGGTACTCTGTTCTTTGTTTCTGTGATAGATCACTGAGTATGATAGACTCTAAATCCATCCACGGGGCGGGGGAGAGTGGGATTGGCAGTTGAAGGAAACTGCTAGGGAGGGAGGGGCATGCCTCATCAACAAGGGTATCTGTATAATCAACATTTGTATACCTAACCCTGAATTGTACCCCACATCTTTCTAATAAAAAAGAGTGATTAAATAAATAAATATAAACAATACCCTTTACGTTAGCCCCCCCCAAAATAAAGCAGGTACAAATATAACAAAGCATGAATAATATTTATGTGGAAAAAAACTATAAAGCTCTGATGAAAGAAATCAAAGCATGAAATAAATGGAGATATATTCTATGTTCATGGGTACAAAGATTCAATATTGTCAGCATGGGTGTTCTTTTCAACCTGATCTATAGATTAAACAAAATTCCAAATAAAATTCTAGAAAGTTATTTTGTAGATATCAACAAACTTATTTTACAGTATATGTGGAAAAGCAAAAGACCTAGAATAGCCCACACAGTACTGAAGAAGAAAAACAAAGTCAGAGGATTGGTGCTGTCTGACTTCAAAGCTTGCTGTGAGATTACAGTAATCAAGTGTGGGATCGATGAAAGAATAGACAAAAAGACCAATGGAAAAGAAGAGAGAGCTCAGAAATAGACCCACACTACTGTCATTGATTGATCTTTAACAAAAAAGCAAAGACAATGGAGCGAATAGTCTTTTCAATAAATGGTACCAGAATAACTGGACACCCACATGCAAAAAATGAATCTAGACACATACTTTACATTTTTCACAAAAATTAACTCAAAATGAATCATGGACATGAATGTAGAATGCAAAAATCTAAAACATCTGTAAGATAACAAGGAAGAAAATCTACATGACTTTGAATTTGGTGATGACTTTTCAGATACAATATCAAGTATGACATCCATGAAAAAAGAAAAGAATTGATAAGTTGGACTTCCCAAAATTAAAAACTTCTGCTCTGTGAAAGATACTATCAAGAGAATGAGAAGACAACCCTCAAACTGGGAGAACGTATTTGCAAAGACACGTCTGATACACGACTATTATCCAAATACACAAAGAACTCAAAACTCAACACTAAAAAAAAAATCAATTAAAAATAGATGAAAACATTTGAACAGGCATCTCATCAAATAAAATACACATATGGCAAATAAACATATGAAAAGATGCTCAGGATCATATGTCATAAGGATATTGTAAATTAAAATAGCAAAGAAACACCACTACACTCCTATCATAATGGTAAAAAATCCAAAATACTGACACAACAAAATGTTGGCAGACATGGAATAATAGGATATTGTATTTATTGCTGGAGGAAATCAAAGCGGTACAGCTGTACAGCCACTCTATAAGACTGGTCATTTCTCATAAAACGAAATATACCCTTGCTACACAATCCAGCAATAGTGTTCTGGTATTTACCCAAATCAATTGAAAGCTTATGTCCACTGTATTAAAAAAATGTGGTACATATTACAATGGAATATTACACAGTCATAAAGAATGACAAACAT
This sequence comes from Carlito syrichta, assembly GCF_000164805.1. NCBI lineage: Eukaryota > Metazoa > Chordata > Mammalia > Primates > Tarsiidae > Carlito > Carlito syrichta. The sequence continues at coordinate 273,961 of NW_007253806.1, forward strand.
ATGGACTTCATAACAACTTGGATGAATTTAGAGTCCATCATACTCAGTGATCTATCACAGAAACAAAGAACAGAGTACCATATGTTCTCACTCATAAGTGGACCCCGAATATTTACCATAATACTATAAGAAAGAGATTGGCAGTAACTAGATACTGCTGGGGTTGCGGGAGGAACACAACATCAATAAGGATACCTGATCTCAAACCAGGCAAATTGGGTACCAAAAGGGGGCCCAAACTTTTCTTGTATAATGACCACTTGTATAACTAACCCTGAATTGTACCCCACATCTTAAAAAAAAAAAAGGCACAAGGAAAAAAAAGAAAAGAAAGAAAGAAAACGTATGTCCACATGAAAATCTGCTCATTGGTGCTTATAGCAACTTTATACATAATTGCCCTGACTTGGAAGAAAGTAAAATGTACTTTAGTAGGTGAAGCTCATTGGTGCTTATAGCAACTTTATACATAATTGCCCTGACTTGGAAGAAAGTAAAATGTACTTTAGTAGGTGAATGGGTAAACTATAGTGCATTCAGACAGTGGAATCTTATTCAAAGCTCAAAAGTGACCCATCAGACTGTAAAAACTAATGGAAAAATCTTAAATGTGTATTAATAAATGAAAGAATGCAGTTAATCGGAAAAGACTGGATACTGTATGGCTCTAACTACAACGTAACAGTCTACATTCTGGAAAAGGCAAAATATGGAGATAGTATAAAGATCAATGCTCGCCAGGAATTGAGAAGACAAAGGGATAAACAGGTGGAACATGGATAATTTTTAGAGAAGTGAAACTACTCTGTATGATACTATAATAGTGGACATATTTTCCAAAGCCCATAGAATATGCAACACTAACAGTAAACCCTCATGCAAATTATGAACTTTGGGTGATAATTATCTGTCTGTGTAGATTCCTCAGTTGCCATAAGTGTGTCACTTTGAGGCAGTAAGTTGAAGTGAAGAAGACTGAGTATATAGGAGACAACAGGAATATATAGGAATTCACTGTACTTCCTTCTCCGTTTCTCTGTGAAACTAAGACTGTTCTAACAGCGACATCTGTTTTTTAATGAAATAAAATAATTTAATTCTCTAGCATTCCCACTGCTTTATATTCTCAAATGCTTAAATTTTAGATAATGTAATTTGATATTTTACTAATAATTATTTCTACTTATTTCAATGCTCAAAAAGCAAAAGTAACTTAGACTCAGTCTCAAATTAAGTATTCAGTTTCTGGTAATATTTAGTGCCAGTTACTGTTTAGTGTATTAATTGAAAAAAAAACAGTCTCCTGTATTATGCAACTTTTCCTTTTTTGCCGTTTTCTGCCTCTTCTACTTTCTACCTTTTATTTCTTCTACCTTCTCCTTAAATAGTGAAGTGACTCATAAGAGCTTTACTCTAAAATTTCGGTTTTAACCTTATATTCAAATCATTAAAGTCAATATACACAGTATAATTCCTTCTTTTCCCCTAGCATTTTAAACGGATAAATCTCCCTATGTTTTGTTATTTGAGCACTCTAAAAAGTTATGTCAAAGTCAGATCTTTCTATTACTTTTCGTGTACAGTTCTCATGATACTTTAACATTCTAATTCTTACTATTGCTTTTTCAGCAAGTTTTGTTCTTTGCTTTATATTGTCTTGACATTTATGTTGTCCACATAAATGTGCCAACTAACTTCATAACTGAAAGTGAGGAAAAACATGCATAAATACTCACAAACTAGAAAGAGAGTATGAATTCTTCTTAATTGTATGGCATATGTCATAGTCTTCTCAAAAAAGAATTCATTAAAACCACACAACTATAAAAACCTTCATCAAAGTCCTGGTGTACAGAAAATGTGATCAAGATTGCATGACATTGATGTTTCTCCTGCTTACTTTCAGTCATTCTGAAAATATAGTCTAGCCAGAATTTTTAAACAAAAGGCAATTAGTATCATCAAAAGAATGCATATGATAATGAATCATTATCTATATATTAATTATATCTGTACATGTAAGTATATCTTTTTCCATCTTTTTGAATTATGAACAAAATGTTTTCTTGTAACACAATAGCAAGATTTAAAAAATGAAGAGATGTTCTCCACTTCCAGATAGACCCAGATACTTCTTGATGACAATTCAATTATCAATTTATTCATTGAGTGTCTACTCTTTAGTGACTTAGGTTTCATGATCTAGAGAATATTTTAAAAATATGAATACACAGCACTAGATCCTGAGTAGTTCACAATCTATTTGAAGTAGGAATATAAAAGTTGAGTAATAAAATACCTAAAACAGATAAGTGTAGACCACAGTGTTTACACACTATACAAAATTAATGTTTACAAACTATATAAAATTCATGAAGGAAAAAAGGATTGCGTGCAAAGGAGCTATGGACATTTAAGACAGAAAGAACATGGCACAGCACCAGTCAAGTGGATTGTTCAGGAAATATAAAATAATTTCATAAAGTTAGAATTTGTGTGTTATAAAAAAGAAAGTTGAGAAATAATGTGAGCAATGCATGCGAAGTATAGATTATAAAAGGGCTTAACTGCCAAATTGAAAACTCTTTTACAGGTCATATGAAGTCTTTAAATGACTTTAAACAAAGTTGTGCTTGTACATTTAAAATCTATTTTAAGGATAAACTGCTGCAAAAAATTTGAAGAACATTTCTATAGAGCACTGAGTCTTTATAAGATGACTATGCGTCATCCAAATTAGCTAGAAAAAAAAATAATGGAAGATCAAGAGCTCACCACTAACCCAATACTTTGCTTTCTCTTTAAGAGACTGGTGAATAAGCTTAAGAGGTTGCATACTTAGGATGTTGCTTGTGCTAACATTGTCAGGCACCAGTTAAATTTGCCTTTCAGTAAAATATAGAATTTTTTTAGCATAGTTATGTTCTAGAAAGATTATAACACACACACAGTTGTATTTGTTGTTTATTTGACACTTAAATTTAACTGAGCAACCCTACACAGAACACATCTTATATGGGGCATGTGATGCTGCTGCCACTGTGGATCCTAGAAGGACCCCTATTAATTTTCTTTCCCAACTTAGTGATTAAATGTTTACATTTCTGGAAAGTAAAGGATGCCTAGTCAGTATCTAAATGCCTGAAATCTAACCTCTTGGAGGAAAGGTACAGATGTAGATGACTGGATATGTTTTTGGTCTTCTGCACATAAGAGCAAGTGCAAATAATTCCCTCACATTAGATAATTTCCAGGCAACAGAAGATGTATATTTCTATATGAGGATCTCAATCTTCACAATGTGTTCCATATATGGCTAACATATATAGAAATCCTTTCCAAGAATTGTTATGCATTATATAGCTATTTAAGTATTTATATTTTTGGTGAGGCAAGGCAGTATACACACACACACACACACACACACACACACACACACTATATATATATATATGTATATATATAGTTTACAAGGTTTATATTACAAACATATATATAAATATATGTGTTACATATAATGATTATATTATAAACATTGTGATCTACACATATCTGTAGATAACTTTTACATTCCTACTTCAATAGATTGTGAACCGCTCCAAATCAGGTACCATGTCTTCATATCTTTTTATATCTCTAGAACATGAAACATACATGTGTGTATATGATCACAGTCTATGAAAGTATACTGCTTCACTTGAAATATTGGTTTATACACTAAAGAGAAACCCACTTTAGAGAATTTTAAGTATTTGGATATTAAATGTAAAGATCTTAGAAGAGTACCTGGAATCCTGTAAGTACTCAAAAACTCTTCGCTAGTTTATTAATATAGTGACAAATACTTGAGAAATTGGGTTGTCTGAAAATGGAAGTACCAAAAGCTGATCATGAGGCCATCTCTGCTTGGACTATTCGGTGGTGGACACCAATAAGATTTTGCATTTGCCTAAACAAATATAATAGAGCTTTTATTCACTAGGCCCCAAAACTCACATTTAACACAAAAATATATTTTGCTTAGCAAATTTAAAAAATATATTTAATAAGCCGGGCTCGGTGGCTCAGCCCGTAATCCCACGCCTTTGGGAGGCTGAGGTGAGTGGATTGCCTGAGCCCGCGGGTTCGAGACCCGCCTGGGCAGCAAGACCTCATCTCTACAATAAATCAAAAAATCAGCCGGGCATGGTAGTGCGTGCCTGTAATTCCAGCTACTTGGAAGGCTGAGGCGGAAGGATCCCTGGAGCCCAGCAGGTCAAGGCTGCGGCCACTGCACTCCAGTCTGGGTGACAGAGTGAGACTCCAACTCAAAAAAATATATATATAGATATTTAACAAAAATTATATTTAATTAAAAAAATAGTAAATTGCATGAAAGCAATGGTAAATTGCAAAACAGTCTAAGGTGATGTCATGGCTAGCTTAATGTTTAATAATAAATACTTCTGTTGTTGAATAAATAAAAAATTTAACCAATCATTCAATAGCCTTTTTGACAATGAAGTTTATAGTAAATATTCATAAACATGTTAATATTATTGAGTGTTTCCAATTAGTAAAAAAAAAAACCATAGGGCCTGATGGTTTAGACTTTAGGAATTTTTTATCTTGAATTATATCACACATTTATATATGAATTCCCCTGGCTCAGGTAGTACTTTAGCTTAGTTCTATAACAAATCATAATAACAAAAGAGGTTTAAAATGGCCGAAAAGTTTATTACCAGAACATAGAACCTGCAACAGGTTTGGCATCGTCTTTCTATTTTACTTATTAAAAGATATTCATTTAATTCCTCATATTTGTTTTCCAGGAGACTATACCTTCAATGTAATAGTGTAAGTCAAGAAGGAGAAAATTTGCATAATAAGAAAATATGTATTCCTAAAAGTAAAGGACACCTATTTATTCTTTCCTTTCCCTGCACTTCCTCTCATCTTAATACTATATTTATATTTCTGTGAATTACAAGATAAACTCCAATTTTTTTTTCTTTTGAAATTCTCTGCCTCTTATATTTGCTTCTCTTTGCTGCTCATGTTCTCTAGGTAATTGTAATTTTTTACTAGAAATTTTTAAAATCTATACCTGACTCATTTATTCAGCTATAACTTTAAAGCCTTGGTGTCCAACTTTATTACATGAATGCTGCCGTTTATACTAACACAAGTCTCAGAGGATCACGTTATTTTGGGTATGTTTTGTTAGATCCATCTCTTGACCTTTTCTTCCAAAAAAGGATACAAAGAAAGGGATAAGGAACAGACTATCCCTACAGTGCTCATAAGTGTAGTCCAACCCTTTCAACTTTATTTCTAATGAAGACATGTTAAGCTTAGTGAGTAGGCTATCTTTACCATAATTTTATCCCCAGTGCAAAATGGCTCTTTTAATGTTGGATTACTTTTCTTTACTAAAACTGGTACTACTCCCAAATTAGCATTTTATGCTTTTGTTATTGTCTGAACAACTTTACATAATTTGAAATATAGCAAAATTCAATGTAAAACTAATCCATTTTTGAATATTTAAGATTATATTTTGAAAATATTTCTCATAATTCTTTTCCCATTAGCATAAATTTTTGTCAGTTTAAATGTTCAATCTTAGTTCTTAGTTTTCTCAAGGCCCATTTTGCCCTTACTCTTCTAATATTCTAAAAACAAAAATATTGAAAAATTATTAATGTTGGCATAAAATAGCTTCCAGAAATGTATGTTAACTTGTAAGGACTTTTGAGAAAAAAGTCATTACATAATAGTACATATAAATATTAAAGTAGGGTATTATGTTCTGTAATACATTGATTAATCAGTCACCACTTATTTTTATCACTGTTTGATTAAAATATTCTGTGTTCCTTAAGTTTTCAATTCCTCTCTCTTATGCCAAGTATTATTGTATACTGAATTACTTTGTAGAATATTAGCTGAGATTATTTCATCAGTGGTAGTAGTTACTGTAACTAGCTTAATGCTTCCAACAACACTTGCTATTTTTATATTTTCTTAATAATATCCTACGAAATAGAAAAGTGTCCATTATCATTTTTTCTATACAAATTTTTGATAGAATAGTTAATCATATATTAAGATAAATTTGGTTTTACTTTTCTATTATTTAATGTCACCCTTATTTCAATTTATCTTTGTTTAAATGAAAACTAAAAACTAGTTTAAAGCAGAACATTCACAGAGGACTATAGACATTAAAGGCAGGAATGATTATAGTGCCTGTAAGAGGAGTTATAATTATGACAATATTTTTGTGAAACTGGAAGTAAAAAAAGAATTTATGACATATTTTCAAAAGAATTGCAAATTAAGAATTTCAAGCTGAAAATGTGAATCATTTTCCTATTTCTGAAAGAAATTTCAAGCTTAAAATGTCCAAAGCAATTTATCTTCCCCTCACAGCTGACATTTCTCCTATATTTTTGTCTTAGTTAAAAGAAACATCACACACCCACTTTCACAAGTAAAGATCTCATAGATATTCTTGATTCCTTTCTGTTCACATCCCACATTAAATTAGTCACCAAGTTCAGCCTATTTTATTTTCTAAATATCTTTACTTACTATCTATCTTTATCTCTCTGCCACTCTAGTCAAAGACAATATTATCTTTTATCTAGACTGATGTTCCCTTAACTGGTCCTTCACTTCTGTTCCCCTTCCAACCATCTTCTTTAGGGAACCCAAGAATTGACTTTCCAAAACAGATCTAGCAGGTCGAGGCTGCGGTGGCCGGGAGCGGCCACTGCACTCCAGTCTGGGTGACAGAGTGAGACTCCAACTCAAAAAACAAAAACAAAAACAAAAACAGATCTAAGTGTTGGTTCTCTGCTCATGACTTTCAGTGAGGCCTCATGGCTTATAAAGATCCATGCTCCTTCCAGGGGTTTGCTAAATTACACATTCTTAGCTTCAAACTGCATTCAGGAGTTCTACATTTCCTCCACACTTGTATTGTGATTGCTTTCTTAGTATTCCCCCAACAAACTGAGTTTCTAAAACTCAAGAATTTTGTTTTACTCATGAAGCATGATTTGTTTTCAATAGTAATTTCTATTTGAATTTTTTACCTGCTCTGAGAGTTTTAAAATCTCACTCCTCTACTCCACTTCCCTTGCTAAGGCACTCATAAGCTCTGAATGACTTCTTTTCCCATGATGAAGTTTGCATCTTCTTGAAACCCATCACCAATTTCCCAGTTGAGATGTGATCAAATGGCAACAAGCCATGAAAGAGAGTAAAATTAATAAAAAAAGAGTAAAAGTTTATAAAATATTAACTTATAGAAACCAAAGAAATGAAAAAGATACGATAATTTAATATCATAAGCTACAAAACCTTGACATAACTTTTTAAAAAGAGAGAGAGAGAGATTCTGAAGAAAAGGTGAGGTCAACTGGCCTCCTGATGGGCTGAAAAGCTATTCTCCAAGGGATACTGATAAATTGGTAAAAAAAAAAAAAATTAAAAAATTAAAAATTCTAGTTAATAACCCAGATTCTACAGAAAAACAAACTAGGTGGTTGTCAGACTAAAAAGAAATAAACATAGCTACTTGGCAGAAATGGGTGTAATGAGAAAGATAACCACAGTGATTGCTCCCAGACAGAGGTGACATAGCAGGATTTTATACTCCTTTAAGGAATAACAGAAGGACTGAGTGAATCCCACATCAAGATGGACAAAATCCTCAATATGATTCATTGAAGAGTAGTAGAGAATGTTTATGAGAGTGTAGAAAAAGTATTCTAATGGGAAGGCTTCAGCTCTCATCTGAACTCTCCATCTTCTCTTACCTTCACCAATTGGTCAGACTACTGAAAAGCAAGTGGATATAAATATTCTTCTCAGGGTAAAGAAACCATTCTCACATAAGGAGTAACCTGTGACATCCCTACATCATATGAAAGCAAATTTTGAACATAACCTCTCGTTATAAGCAAGAAAAAGTAAGCAGCTATGCAAATATAATACAACAAACTTATGATACACGAGGGCCTGATATCAAAAGGCAAATACTGAATTTGAAGAATTTATTTAAAGGAACAAAAGGAGCTTTCTCAAAATTATTTTACCCTAGGCACCCGATGGAACATAAGAATATAGGTTATGTATATATGTTATGAAAATAAAAATGACAGTTCAAATAAACTTCAAAGAAGCATAACCAACTAAAATTATTATACAACTAATAAATATATTGGGATCAGCAAAGAATAGAAACCAATAGAAAAAGAACAGAAACCAATAAAAAATAATAGAAAACAATAAAAATTATAAAACACACATGGAAAGGCGATCCTGTGTTATCATCGTAAGTACAATTGGGTGATGCTTTGAAATATGTCTCTTAAACACAAAAGGTGTGTTTAAATTTAAACAGAATAAATTTAGATTTTTTTTTTTGAGTTAGAGTCTCACTCTGTCACCCAGGCTGGAGTGCAATGGTATACTCACTGCCGCTGCAGCCTCAACCTGCTGGGCTCAGGTAGTCCTTCCACTTCAGCCTTCCAAGTACCTGGAACTACAGCCATACATCACCATGCCCAGCTAATTTTTTGATTTATTGTAGAGATGAGGTGTCACCAAACTGCCCAGGCTGGTCTCAAACCCAAGAGCTCAGGCAATCCTCTCACCTCTGCTTGAATTATAGGTATGAACCACGGTGCCCAGCCTTATTTAGATTCTTTAAGGTAAAAAATGTATAGATATTTTTTAAAAGAAGACCAACAAATGGCAAACAGATACATGAAAATATGTGTAATATCACTTCTCAGAAAAATGCAAATCAAAATCACAATGAGCTATGAGCTCACATCTTTTAGAATGTCTATCGTTAAAAAAGACAAAAGATAAGTGTGGGAAAGGATGGGAAAAAGGAAATGTTTTCCCACTATTTGTGGGAATGTAAGTTGATATTGCCATTATGAAAAACAGCATGGGATTTCCACACACACACACACAAAACTAAAAGTTATTCAAAAATTTAAAATAGAACTACCCTAAGGTCCAGCAATCCTGTTTTTGGTTATATATTCAAAGGAAATGAAATCAACATGTCAAAGAGATATCTTAACTCTCGTGTTTATTGCAATATTATTTACAACAGACAAGATTTGGAATCAACCTGAGTGTCCATCAAGGGATTAATAAATTACCAAAAATATTTTAGATAGATAGATAATACAGACACATGCACAATGAAATATTTATTCATTAAAGATGCCCTTTAAAAAGAAGGACATCTCATTTGTGACGTGAGTTAACCTAAGGGCATTATGTTAAGAAAAATAAGCTAGACACAGAAAATAAATGCTGCGTGATCTAACCAATATGTGGAGTCTAAAAAAAGTCAAATTCGAAGACGTGGAGGGTAGAATGGGGGTTGCTAAATGCTGAGAATTTGGGAAATGAGGAGATGTTGGTCAATGGGTACAACGGTTCAGTTAGGAATGATGAATAATTTGTGGGTACAAAGGTACAGCATAGTAACTATAATTAATAATACCATATTGCTAGTACTACAGACTGGGTAATTTGAAAAACAACAGAAATTTATTTTTTACAACCCTGGAGGAAAAAAATAGTCCAAGATCAGGATTCCTGCAGAGTCAGTGTCTGATGAGGGCTGCTGTCTGACTCAAGATGGTGCCTGTTTCTGTGTCCTCCAAAAGGAGGAAACCTGTGGCAGAAGGAGTGGAAGGGTAAAGGGGGATGTTTCCTCCAAACCTTTTATAAGATTACTAATCCCTTTCATGGCAGCTCTGTCCTCAAGACTTCATCACCTCCTGAAGTTTCCACTTTATAATGCTGTAACATTGGTGATTAAGTTTCAACATATAAATTTATAACAATAGAATAATTTTCTTTAAAAAATGAAATAGAGCCGGGCTCGGTGGCTCAGCCTATAATCCCATGCCTTTGGGAGGCTGAGGTGAGTGGATTGCCTGAGCCCACGGGTTCAAGACCCGCCTGGGTAGCGAGACTTCATCTCTACAGTAAATCAAAAAATCAGCCGGGCGTGGTAGCACATGCCTGTAATTCCGGCTACTTGTAAGGCTGAGGCGGAAGGATCGCCAAAACCCAGCAGGTCGAGGCTGCGGTGGCCAGGAGCGGCCACTGCACTCCAGTCTGGGCAACAGAGTGAGACTCCAACTCAAAAAAAAAAAAGAAAAGAAATAGAGATGGAAAAGGAAGGGAGGAAAGGAGAGAGGAAGGGAACAAAGGAAGGAAGAAAGGAAGGAAAGTAGGGAGAGAGGAAGGAAGGAAGGAAGATAAATAAAGAAAAAGAAGAACTAAAAGCAAATATGCCAAGAGGTGCATAGTAACAAGTTCCTAATAATGGAAGTATTAACTGTTGTTATTGTTTTTGGCAGTTTTCTATAATTTATTTTTAATTTTTGTATAGATTTTTAAGTGCTATAACAAGATCTTTCTACTTCAGAGTGATGTCAATTAAAATTAAGTCTATGGACAAGTTGAAGATAATATATCATAATCAATAAAGTATATAGATACAAAATTCAGGATGTATGGAAAAATACAAAAAATAAATGTTTCTGAGAGGTAATCCAATATCCTCCCCTCTAATATGAAGAATAAATTACATGAGTATGTTTTGTAAGTTGGTTTTAAAGATGTTCTATTAGCTACAGAGATTATATATAAAATTATCTTGAAATCTCATTTGGAGACATTATCAGTAAAACCAAAGGTAAACAATCAAATATTTAAATATTGGAGTTTGACGAGTGATCTATCACAGAAACAAAGAACTGAGTAGTACCACATGTTCTCACTCATAAGCAGACCTTGAACAATTATCATAATACAAGAAGAAAGGGATTGGCCCTAGTGGGAAACTGCCAGGGGAGGGAGGGCACACCTCATCAACAAGGGATACTTGCATAATGAACATTTTTATACCTAACCTTGAATTGTACTCCACATCTTCAAAATAAAAAAAATATATAAAAAAATAATAATAATACAAGGATAACTGCTTGCTGCAATGGAAAATAACAGCTTAATGTGTTCAGATAGAGGAAGATTGATATTTGGAAGATAAGACTGTTTCTTTCTAATTTGTTTTTTATTATTATTATTATTAGAAAAGCCATTTGTTGAGGGTAAAAGACTTAGGTGGGTGGATGTTAAAGAAATAGTGAAAGAAACTTTGAAATAGCTCTTGTAGTAGGGTGAGAATAAGTCATAAACAGAAATTTAGTGAAATGTTTGAGATGTTCAAGTGCATTTGAGGTTAATATTCAAGAAATCATTAATTTCAATGGCAAAACCTCCAGAACTTCTTGACTGTCTAAATGAAGGCATATGAACTTAAATAGTTAGGGGTTGTCCTGGACTTGGGCATGGCCACACAGACGAAATGTAATATTGAAGAGTAAAGAGCATTAAGGATATGGGGAAGTGTTATCAAAATAATAGACTATGAAATGTGATATAAGAACTGGATCAAGAAAGAAAGAAAGTTTACATTTATACAGTACACAATTATAAATGTTTATCATTCAAATTTAAAATTTATGCATATTTTTTGGTGTTACACTAAAAAAGATTGCAATTTTTTGTTGTTGTTTTTTTAGTTGGAGTCTCACTCTGTCACCCAGACTGGAGTGCAGTGGCTACTCCCGGCCACCGCAGCCTAGACCTGCTGGGCTCCAGCGATCCTTCTGCCTCAGCCTTCCAAGTAGCTGGAACTACAGGTGTACGCTACCACACCCAGTTAATTTTTGATTTATTGTAGAGATGAGGTCTTGCCAAGTTGCCCAGGCGGGTCTCGAAGCCCCAGGCTCAGGCAATTCACTCACCTCGGCCTCCCAAAGCGTGGGATTACAGGCTGAGCCACCGAGCCCGGCTGAAATTCTTTATGGTAATTTTTTTCTCTGCCTAACGTTTGCAGTATTTTTTTTTTCTCTAAGTGTTTTTTCTGCCTAATGTTTGCAGAATTATGTTATAATTATTCTCCTTATTTTAAAATATTTTCAAGGATAGCTTGATTTCTTACCCCTTTTAATTGTGAAATACACCTTTAGAATAGTGCATAAGATATATACGAGCAATTCTAGGCATAATTACAAAGTGTTCAAGTGACAGAACATTGCTTGATTTCCATGTATACTCTTCCCTTAATTACGTACTCCTTCTTCTCTTCTTAGAGATAATCAATATTCTCATTTTGTTAGTATAATGTCCTTAGAATTTTTTATTGTACCAATTATACATTGCTTCTAAATTATATAGTCCATATGTCTCATGGGCAGTGAAAATATATGTTTGTATTTACAGGCGACTTCTTTTTTATCATTGTGACTGAAATGCATACAGATTGTTGTGTGTTGCTGTACCCTCATTTGCTTTTACTACAGTATAGAACCAGTAATCAGATGTGTTAATTGCATGTCCTTTTCCTTTACATTCTGCAAATTATTGAAAACCACATAAAGTATTGGTTTATGTATTATATCTATAACTATTTATCAAGTTAGAAATAAAACTAAGTTTGTAAATTTATGTTTCTTACAAAAACCTATGTAAACCTATTACAAAAAATTATATTAATGGCGATGTGAATCATATAATTTCTGAAAAATAATTTCCATTTGAAAAATTGAGAAGAGTAGCATTATTTTAAATATCTTCAAGTCTTTTTAATGTCTTACTTAAAAGGAGCTAGCTAGATTCTAATAATTACCTCTTCATTTAATCTGTTGCAATAGATATATAGAAGTATATAAAGTATAAAGTAAATAAAATCTAGCTCCACACAGATATATAAGTAAAAAACATGAGAGTTTGAATAATTATTTGACATATGTATATATTTATTTTGATGCTGCACAAAACTCAGAGCACGGTATATTTTCACAGTTAAGTTGCAATATGAATATACAATTATATCAGTGAACCCTTTTTCTGTTACTTTAAAATCCACTGCTCCATCTGCAACTCTAAATTGATATTTACCTTTGCATCATTCTGAAACACTGTGCATTGGTCATCTGAAAAATCCTGTTATCTGAATTATGAAGATCTTTTAACTGTCAATACATTGTATTGAGCAATATGAAAAACTTATTTGTCAATATCATTGCCACTCTCCTCAGGAAAGTCTTTAAATTGTAGAAAACTTTAAAATTTCAAGTGGTTGATACAAATTTCTAGAAATTCTAATCCTTTAGGTTCAAATTTTCTCATTAGCAACAAATATGAAAATTTGTTTATCTTGAAGGCTCATTTTGTTATTTTTAAGACAAGTACAAAATATGTAAGCCTGAATATCCATATCTTGTTTACCAGCTATTCTTTCAAGTACAAATAGAGAATTGACACTGATGGGATTTGCATTAGGGTACCAAGGTTTTACCTATCATCACTTTGCATACTCATTGCACACACTAACACAATGAAAATAACAGATATGTCCTAATATTATTATGAAAATAATTTTAACCTTGCAGACCTTCTGAAAGTACCCTAAACACTGTCTGAGATGTGTACGCAACTCTTTGAACACCACTGCTATGTAGCATTCCAAGGTATGGATATATCATGATTTACTAGAAATAGGCATTTAATCACTTCTGAGTCTGTTTATATTGATTCATTTTTTACCTCATGTGCAAAATATTTTCCTGTTTTTTTGAATGCTGATAATTTTTTATTGGATGCCAGACATGAAATTTAACTCATTGGGAGCTAATTTTTTAAGATTTCTTTAAATATTTGGGGACTTTGTTCTGTGACACAGATATAGGAAATTGTTGCTCTTTTTAAGATTTGTTTTCAGAGTTTACTAAGGAGAACAAGAGTGGCCTTTAATTTAGAAATAATTTCCCCCCTACCTAGCCAGTGATCCATTAATTTGTAGTGTTTTCCACTTTGGCTGATAGGAACGTAACTATTTCTGAGCCTGTTTTAGTTCTGTGCATTGTACTTTCTCTTCCTTCCAAGTGCTTCATTCCTTGGACTGAAGAAGCTTGTTCTGCTAATCAATAATCAGCAGAAAAACCCATGTTAGACCTCCAGAGCTCTTGTACTTACAACTCTCTCCTCTCTGTACATATTTTCTTCTTTATACTCTCCTCTGACATATCTAGCTACCTATGGCAAACACACTCCAAGGTGATTCCCTATGAGTTACACAATTATGTAATCCCCTCCCCTAGAGTACTTGCAGACCCCATGACATGCTTCTAACCAATAGAATATGGTGAAAACTGGAGGATTTCATTCCCTGGATTAGATTATATTATGTATGATTTTGTTTTAGCAGACTGGAGAAATTATCCTGCTGTCCTTGAAGACCTAAGCTATGCACATGAAATGAAATATGCCACAAGCTAGGAAACTATTTAACTCTAGGACCTGAAGTCAGACTCTAGGTAATAGCCGACAATTTTCCATAGGAAAATGCATAATGCAAACAGCCTAACTGAGCTCAGAAGCAGGTCTTTCTCTAGTTGAGTCTTCAGATGAGAATTCAACCCCACAGACATATTGGTGACTGTCTTATGGGACCTTGAGCAGGGACTAATATAAGCTATTTTCAAATTCCTGACTCACAGAAACAGTGAGATAATACATACATACTGTTTTAAGCCACCAAGCTTGTAATAATTTGTTGTGCAGTAATAAAAAACAAACGCATTTGGCCTCCCCTTATTTCTAGCTTCGTCTCCTCAACTCAAGGACACACCAGAAAAGTCACCATCTTTACACTACAGCTCAGAAAACCCAGGAAGTAAATTGGGGTAATTGTAGACCTTGAATTATTTGTTTCCCTTTTTCTGGGGAATCACTAACCTGAGTAATAAATGAAAAATATTGTTCAAAAGTATGTTGAATATCTTGTTTGAAAATTGTTAATTTTCTTGCTAAGAAGAAAAGTTTTTATTTATTTTGCTTTTTGCAAATATGTATTTTTATTATTTTGGTGGTGTATTTTTTACCAACAGAATACTTAAATTTTAATGTTGTCAAATTTGGTATATATGTATGTATATATTTATTAGTGCCTTTTGCATCTTAAAAATTTTTCTCTTCTTTCTTACCACAAAATCATGAAGTAATTTCTCATATAATCTTCTAACAGCTTTAAAGTTTTTTTTTTTTTCACATTTGAGTCTTTAATCCAATTAAACTGATTTTAGGTAAACAACTATTCCAGAATCATTTATTTTAAAAAGTATAAAATATCTATGTGATATGAAGGTCTACCTCTGTTATAGGTCATGTACTTAAATACATGTTTTTTTCTGAGCATTTTCTTCCTTTCTGTGAGTGGAACTTTCTATCCTATGCCAATAAACATCCTCTTAAATACTATTCCTTTATAACATGACTTTATTGTGTGATAGAAAAGACCTCTTTCCTTGTTATTCTTCTTCAAGATTTTCTTTGTTATTCTCAGACTAATGTATTATACAATAAATTTATAATTTACTTGTCAAATTCCAAAAAAGTATGTTGAATATCTTGTTTGAAATTGTATTAATTTATATTTTAAATTGAAGAATGTTCATATATATGCACAATATTAAGTCCCTCAATCCATGTACATGACATATATAGTTCTCAACCTATTAATGTTTACTTTTAATATTTATCACTTAAATTTTATAATTTACTCCATGATCTCTTACACATCTTTTATTAGATTTGTGCCTAGGTAATTTATATATAAATATACGTGGTACCACAATACAACTCACCAAAACCTTGATGATCAGGCAATCCTCCCTCCTCAAACTCCTGAGTTGCTGGGACTATAGGCATGCAACACTGTGCCCAGCTAATTGTTTGTTTGTTTGTTTGTTTGTTTTGTAGAAATGATGTCTCGTTGTGTTGCCCAGGATGTCTTTAAATGTGCTCAAGCAATCCTCCTGCCTCAGCCTCCCAAACTGCTGGGATTATAGACATAACCACTGTACCTGACATAATTTGTATTTTTAATTCCAGAATGCTTAAATTTTCCTTCTGTTTCTTGCTGGTATACTTAAATGCAATTGATGTTTAGATATTAATTGTATAGTCTGGAATCATTGTTAACTCATTATTATAATTGGACTTTAGATAATGTCTTGGATTTTCTATATATGTAATAATAACATCTGTGGATCAAGACAGTTCTTTTCCTTTGTTTCTTCTCTTTCTTCTTTTCTCTCCCCTCTTTCCCCTCTTTCTTTCTTTCTTTTGTTATCTAGAACCTCCAAGACAATTTCATTTTGTGATGGTAAGCACCCTTGTTCTATTCTGAAATTTAAAAAGGAAACTTTCAATATTTCATTGCTAATATTACATTTTTAGTATTTGTTTTGGAGATATTAAGGGCTAAGAAAATATTCTTTTATTATTAGCTTAGGTATTTTAATCAAAAGTTAATGTTGACTTTTACCAAATGCCTCTCCTAAATCCTTAAAGTTATTTTCAGATAAAATATCTTCTAATCTAAGAAACAGAATAATTTATTTCTAATATTAAAGTAAATTGTATTCCTGAAATTAAACCCAACTCTGCCATACTAAATATACTTTTTATAAAGTGCTAGAATCAACTGTTTATTATTTTGATAGTTATACTATTTTGATTGCTAACCAATTGATAATCATTAAAAATGCTTGATAGTTTTATAAAATGCTTTTTCTTAGTCTATTGAGATGATTCTGTGTTTTCATCCTTCATTCTGTTGATGTGATGTGTCACATTTATTGATTTGCATATGTTGAACCATTGTTATTTTGCTGGGATAAATTCCGCCCAATTATAGTGTATTATCTTTATGATGTACTGTTGAATTTGGTTGGCTAGTATTTTGTTGAGTATTTTTGCATCTAGTTTTATTATGGTTATTGGCCTAATTTTATTGTTGTTTCTTTGTCTGGTTTTGGTATCAGGGTAATACTGACCTCATAGAATAAGTTAGGAAGAAGTCCCTTCTCTTAACTTTCTTGTGATGGTTTTAAGGGGAATTGGTGTTAGTTCTTTATTCAACTGGCTTTTTTTGTTAGGACATTTTTTATTAGGACATTTTTTATTATTTAGTCAAACCTGTTTCTTTATTAAGATTTTCTAGTTCTTCCTGATTCAGTCTTACTAGGTTGTATGTATTCAGGAATTTATCCTTTTTTTTATTTTTTTATTTTTTTTTAGTTTTTCCAGTTTGTTATAATATAGCAGTATAGTTCACAATAGTCTCTGATGATGTTTTGTATTTCTGTGGGATCTGTTGTGATGACTTTATTTTTATTTGTATGGGTCTTCTCTCTCTCTCTCTATGTCTCTCTCTCTTTCTATCTCTCAATCTCTCTTTCTTTCCCTCTGTTTGGTCTGATTAGTTTTTTTATTTTGTTTATCTTGATTCTGTTTGGTCTGATTAGCTTTTTTATTTTATTTATCTTGATTTTGTATATTTTAACCCTTATTTCATTTAGTTCTGCTCTATTCTATTATTCTTTTTTCCAAATAATTTTGAATTTAACTTGTTCTTGCTTTTCTAGTTGCATGCGGCATAAAGTCAGAATGTTTATTTGAAATATTTTTATTTGTCTGATATAGATGCTTATTATTATAAAGTTCCTGCCTAGCACTGATTTTGCCATGTCCCATAGGTTTTAGCATGCTGTGTTTCTATTTTTATTTGTTTCAAGAAATCTTTTAATTTTTTCTTAGTTACTTCCATGATCTTGTGGCTATTCAGAAGAACGTTGTTTAATTTCCACAAGTTTTATCAGTTTCCAAAGTTTCTCTTGTTACTGATTTCTAGTTTTATTCCGTTGTGCTTTGAGATGACACTTAATATGATTTTGATGTATGTAAATTTAAGTAAAACTTGTCAAGTGCCCTAACATATATGCCATCCTCTAGATGTTCCATGAACTGATAAGAAGAATGTATATTGTGCAATTGTTGGATAGAATGTTTTGTAAATGTCTGTTAGGTCCATTTGATCTAAAGTTTGGTTTGAATTTATTGTTTTGTTAATTTTTTTGTCTAGGTGGTCTGTGTAATGCTGAATAGTAAGTTGAAGTTCCCAACTATTATTGTATTGGAGTCTCTTCCTTTAGTTCTAAAAATATTTGCTTTCTATATCTGGGTTCTCAGGTGATGGGTGCATATATGTCTAGAATTGTTATGCCTTCCTGTTTAATTAATTACTTTTTCATTGTTTAATAACTTTCTTAGTTTCTTTTATTGTTTTTTACCTAAACTCTGTTTTCCCTGATATTAGTATAGCCACTTCTGCTTACTTTTAGCTTCTGTTTGTGTAGAATATCTCCTTTCATCTTTTTACTTTCTACAAGTGAGTTTCTTGTAGGTGACATGTAGTTGGGTCTTACTGTTTGTATATTTTTTATTCATTCATTCAGTCTGTATTTTTTAAGTGAAAATTTTAATCAATTTATATTGAAACTTATTGATATGTAAGGATGAATTCCTGTCATTTTTAATAATATGTACCTCTTTGGTGAATTCCTCATTCATATCCTGAATTGTTTATATGATTTAATTGTATTGTTTATCTATGTTCTCTTGTATCTCTGATTGAGCTTTTTAAATATCACTTCTAAGTTATTTTTCTGGCATTACATAAATGTCTCTTTTATTGAAGTCTGTTGCTGGATAATTATTTTATTCCTTTGGAGGTGTTACATTCTATTGATTTTTCATGTTTCTTGTGTCCTTATAGTGATATCTATGCTTCTGGTATAAAAATTCTATCTTCCAATATTTTAGATTGACTTTCTTAGGAAAAGACTTTTTTTCTTGAAGATGTATCTATGGTAATGGTTGGGTTGGGTATATAACTTTAATTCCGAGTGTGTGCAATAAGGTAGTCTCTGTATAATTTCTTTAGCTCTGAACAGCGTCTGTGGTGTCTGTGGCAAGCCATGCATTTCTGTCCCTGTGCCTCTGGATGGCATACATGGACAATGGTGTTATTGGGTTCAGGAAGGCCAATTCTTAGGCTTCTGGTGATTTGCTTGGGTGCTGGCGGTAGCAGTGGTGCACCAGATGAGTGGTGGGACCTCAGGTCCCTGGGCAGAATGTGTGCCATGGGCAATGGTAGTATTAGTGATTGGACAACGCTTGGGCTTCCAGGTGGCATACACTAACATCAATAGTGGCTGTGACATGCTAGGTATCTCAGACTTCAAACCCCGATGTGACATATGTGGGTGAGTACCTGCAGCATTGACAGCAGTAGGCTACGTGAGCATTTCCTCAGTTCTCCAGGAGGCATGGACAGATGCCAGTGGTAGTGGACATGAAGGGTAATCCATAGCTCCAGGGGAGGTGAACTCGAGCGCTGGGTGGAGCAGTGCCAGGTCCTGTCCTCAGAACCTCTGGTGGTGCACACAGGCACAGGCTATGATGAGTAGGGTGGGGTGACCCACAACAGTGGTTAGGGAAAGACTAGTTACAGGTTGTATGTAAATGTGCAGCATCTCTGCTGCTGAGGGGAACAGAGATGCTATCAGTGGTAGCAGCTCCAGGCAGATGGGCAATGTTCAGGATCTGGAGAGTGTACACTTCATCCCCTGGCCACAGCTACAGTGGCAGTGTGCACAGCTGCTGTGCTATTGGGAGTGGGAGGTATGAGGTTGTTATCAGTGGGAGTGGCTCCAGGCAGATGGGAAGTTTTCCAGCTCTGGGAAGAAGATGCTTGATCCTGGCATCAGTGGCAATAAGGATGGTGTACAGGGAGAGCCTGCCATCTGGGTGTGTTAGTCCACAGCAGCCCTGCAGCAAGGGTCAGAGGGGTGGTCATTTTACATCAGTGAGGGTGACCTCAGGCAGAATAACAGTTTTCAGGCTCTGAGGAGTGCATATTTTGGCTCCCTTTGTCCAGGGGCTGCCTCCCTGGTTCACTGCCTCGTCTGTTCCCTGAGGTGTAGAACTTTATGTGAGCTAGAGTGCTGGAACTCTGACATACTCCTGGGTCCAACCAGTTTTGCACCTTTGCATCCCATCCAGTTTTGCACCTTTGCATCCCTTTGGGTAAACATAAACGGACATTAGTGGGGCTCTGCAGATAAGGAGATACAGGGACTACTGGGCCCCGGTACACAGTAGTCTGGTGGGGACCTGTGCTCTCAAAATGACACCTTCCTGCTTAGGTCTCAAAGTGAGGGGGGTGCGGAACCCAGCAAGAGCTTTTTGTCTGGAGCAATGCCATCATGTCATTTCGAGGCAGCCTTCTATGTTAGTAGCAGGGCCTGTGAGAGTGGAGAATTTCTTTTTTGGATAGGGTTGCATGGTGCAATGAGGACTGCTGGACATCTCTAGCTTACCCTTTCTCCACTCTTGGAGTCTCTCTGTTCTCCCAGCGATTGCTGGCAGAGCTGACTGCCTCAATTCTCTCTCTTTACCTGTTTCAGGTATTTTCTGTCACTTCTCAGCTGAATTCATACTTTTTCTTAGATGAACTATTCAAAATGTGATTGTCTCTTTTATATTTTGGTTCTCCTCTGTAGAGGAGGTAAATGAACATTGTCCCTTCTCAGCCATCATGAACTTATTGACTGATTTTTTTAATGGCTGTAGCTAATGATATTTTATGATGTCCTTAGCAGTTTGTCAGAGACTGCTCGAAGACTCAAGGCTACACAGCTATCAACTGATAGAGTCATCATTTGGCTCCACAAAACTTAGTTCAAAAGTTTATGCTTTCATTTTATATACTACATTGTCTTTCTTCTTTTTTTTTGAGTTGGAGTCTCACTCTGTCGCTCAGACTGGAGTCCAGTGGCCACTCCCGGCCACCACAGCCTCGACCTGCTGGGCTCCAGTGATCCTTCTACCTCAGCCTTCCAAGTAGCTGGAACTACGGGCGAGCGCTACCACGCCCGGCTAATTTTTTATTTTATTGTAGAGATGAGGTCTCGCCAAGTTGCCCAGGCGGGTCTCGAACCCGCAGGCTCAGGCAATCCACTCACCTCAGCCTCCCAAAGCACAGGATTACAGGCTGAGCCACCAAGCCCGGCTACATTGTCTTTCAAGAAGCATATAGGATTTGTTTTGTTTTGCTTTCTGTGATTATCCTTATTTCTTCTCGAGTTTATTTTGGGAAGTTTTTTTTTTTTTTTGCAAGTATTTCTAATTTATAAAAGTGCCATTTATGAAACACATAATTATGTACAACTATAATGCATTAATAAAAATTAAAATAATGCAACTAAATATTTCATGGATCTTTAAAAAAATACATACTCAGAGCTAAATGCCATTCTGAATGAAAGTGTAACTCTTCAGTCTCCTACACTGTGGAAAGCTATGCATTGTGCTTGTACTTTAGAACTAAATCTAATGGCACAGATAATAATTCATGGTAAGTTAAAAATAATTTTTTTTTTGGAAAAGAAATCCCAAATGTGTGGAAGATAATGTTTCTATCCTAATGAAATTTTGAATGTAAAGTCTTAGATATTTTATTTTGGTTCAAAAATGTATATTTGTGAGTTATGATCATAACAGTGTTTATGGCAAAGATAAGGGGCTATTCTGGCCTATAGTGTGTGATAGAGTAAGGAAGAAAGAGAATGAATGATGCACTAAATTCATCGAGTACTTAACAAATGTCAACTGCCCGACTTTGATTAACTCATTACTTTGGTACTCACTGAAAAGATTTGACAAGTTTTCTCAAAACCTTACAACTGGTAAGAGAAGACTGAATTCAGATTCATGTCAACCTAGCCTGAAGATGATACAGCGCAATGTTTCTAAAAGATACAAAAAGGAAAAATGTAGTAAAAGAAGGAATATTTAAAGAAGGAAAATACAATAGAGTAAAAATTCCAAGTTTGTAATATTATTCTCTACAATTTTTTTTTTTTTTTTTTGAGTTGGAGTCTCACTCTGTCGCCCAGACTGGAGTGCAGTGGCACGCTCCCGGTCACCGCAGCCTTGACCTGTTGGACTCTGGTGATCCTTCCACCTCCACCATCCAAGTAGCCAGAACTACAGGCACATGCTACCATGCCTGGCTAACTTCTTTGATTTATTGTAGAGATAAGGTCTCACCAAGTTGCCCAGGCAGGTCTCAAACCCACGGACTCAGACAATCCACTTGTCTCGGCCTCCCAAAGTGCTGGGATTACAGACATTTTTTATCTCTGTTCTTTAAAAAAAAATTGCCAGTCTAGATGCCCAACTTGATTGAATTACATTCTCTCTAGTGATAAATTAAACACCATCCATAGTGAAAACTAAGAATAAGAAGATATCATAAAGTTGACAAAAGGAAAGGAAAATTTATTTTTATAAGCAAATATCTTACGGTAGTGGTAATTAAAGATAAGATACAAGTTCTTTACATTCAGATGATAAAATATATGTTGCATTAATAACTGCTTCGCGGTCTACAATATGAACTAGAGAGCAGATAAGAGTCATTTCCTTGTGGTCGCTACACTAGTGATGATGGAATATTACAAGACATGCAAACAGCCCAGAGATTTGTCATACAAAAATACACCAAAACCTAAAAAGATAGTCAACTCAAGATTATTTTATTCCATTTTATTTATTAGTATTACTTTCCACAAATCACCATAAATAGTATTATTTTCTCATCAATACATTAGCACACATTTCGCCAACTCTACAATGTTGCCAAAATACTTGCAGTTAAATAAAAGTCAAACTCCTAAAATCATGTTTAAATACATCAAAATTCACTTTTCTAGTGAATATATATAAATAATTTCTGACCTTCATTGGTCTCTGATATTTTCTGTTATTGGAATAACTGAATGATAAATGAACACAATCAAGTCTCCTTTATAAATAAATCATTAGCTCTCTTTTTTAAATTACTGTGAATTAAGACTTTAACTTCAGTTGAAAAATATATTTTATCCTCAAACATCTAGAAAAGTCTTCAAGTAAACTCTTAAGCTGTGGGTTGATATATAATACTCTGATAAGATGCACATTGTTATATCATCTGTGCTTAAGTAGTATAAAAAATGTTAAAATGTTATGCAATTTCAATTTGATATTAAAACAATTGGCTTCAGTTTTAACAAAGTGCCCCCCACCTCATTTTTTTTGGAACCACAAGATTCAGTTATGCTGGTTTTATTGTGTCATTTAAATATATATCTTATTTCAAATAGTATATAAGACTAAAATGAGTTAATTAACTTTAGTGGAATCTATTGTCAGGAAATATGAAAACAGAGTATCTAGATAACACCTGTTGAAATAGTATGCTTTCTGCATAATTAAAATAAGCTCAAATGCCATGGTTTTTCTAGCTGGAAATGTGTGTTTTTCAGTTGAGAGAGAAAAATGACTATTCATTTTCAGTACATGTGACTGCATTGCTTGATTAATGTAATTTTTTAAATGGAATAAAAAAATTCTGGTCAGTCATAACAGAACAAAGACTACAAAAATATATGGAATATGCATATGGAATACTTATGAGTATATGGAATACTAATAGAGAATTTAGGCATACAGATGTGCATGTATTTTACATGTAGCCAATGCAATAGGTGATATAATAAACTAAAGCTAGAAGTGGAAGACACAAACATGTTAGAGGAATCACAGACTTAGTAGCAAAAAAAATAATGAAAAACATTATTATTATATCAGTCCTCAGATAGTCAATTTCCATATTGACCAGCTGAACAATTGGATTTCATCACATCATATTCCATGAACAAAATGATCTATGGGCTGTTGGAGTTAGCATTTGTTTTTTGTGTAAAAGTGTAGTTAACATACACATAGATCAACCACAATTGCATCACATCTTTTATCAAGTATAAAGCAAAGCCTGTATTTGACTTTGGAATTCCCTGCTCTCACACTATAGTTAATCTAAAGCTGATAGTGTCTTCTCATCACAGTTTCCTATAGCCAACAACCATATTTGCTTTCTTTCCAGTTGTACCATCTCATTTGTAATAATAATTTTATCCTACACTAAATCAGTGGGTCCTTTATTCAATCTATAGATATTTGCTGGATTGTGCTGAGTACTGAAGACATGCAGAGATCAGTACACATTCCTGTCCTCATGAAGTTTTTAACTGAGTAAGATAGACATCAAAACAGAAACCAGCTGGGCACAGTGACTCACACCTGTAATTCCAGAACTTCGGGAAGCAGAGGATTGCCTGTGCTCAGGGGTTCGAGACCAGCCTGAGCAACATGGTGAGACCTCATCTCTACAATAAATCAAAAAATTAGCCGGGCATGGTGGTGCATGCCTGTGGCTCCAGCTACTTAGAAGGCTGAGGTGGAAGGATCGCCTGAGGCCAGCAGGTTGAGGCTGCAGTAACCATGAGTGTGCCACTGCACTCCAGCCTAGGTAACAGAGTGAGATTCTGACTCAAAAACAAAAACAAAAAAACAGAAACCGCACATTCAGTTAACTCTTGGTGCAAATGTGCTGTAAAGGACAGTTTAAAATATGATATGAGTTCATGGAATCTGGAAAAGTCAAACTAATCCATTATTACTTCTTAATACTTTCCCAAAGACAGTGACTGATGTTTTATTTCTGAAATAACTAGCTAAAAATAGCAGAAGGAATATATTGGTATGGCATGAGAAAACCTCTTTCTTTCCCCATGAACAAGCTTGTAACATCTGGAACAAGCAGATAAAGATGGTTGATTCCAATGGACGGGACCTCTTAAAGGGAGAAAAAGTGTGCCGAGGAGAGGACTTAGAGAGTAGATACTGGTAGATTAGAATAGCTTAAAATATTCATTCATTCATTTACCTTTTTTATTTATTCATGCTCTATGATGGTATAGACTTGTTTTTCTTGTTTTATGGTTAATAGTAACCATATTATAGGACAAGATAAATTTAAGGGGAAGGAACAAATTAAGAAAGAGTAAAATGTGTAGAACCCGATCAAATTCTCAGAGTAGGAATAAAATGTTCAGGTTACAACTAGGGCACCTAACTGAATGGAGACTATGAACTCTAATATAACTCTGGACAAAAAATGTTCCCAAATGCTCTGTGAGTCTTCCTACCAGCCATATCACATAGCCACTAAAGCCAGACTGTTTCTTGCTGCTGCTGCTGCTGCTGTAACCAGTACCTTGTTCTAGATTGTTCCCTTTACTTCATTGTTATAATTAAATGCATTAAATAATTGTGAAGACCATATTTTAACGATTACATATGTAATTTATGCACATATGTCAACAATTTGAAGACATTTTCACTCACATATTCTAAGAGACTTGAAAAATGTAAGCACTAATAAAATGTCAAGGAGGGATATTGGGAAGATTCTGGACATTAGTCAAGCAGCTGAGTTGAAATTAAGTGTCTTTTCACTTCTTTTTTTCTCAACTGTAAACTTGTGATAAATATTTCTTTCAACACTGGTATTATGAATAAATGATATAGTGTCCAAAATTATGGATTAAAAACAGGCATTCATATGTGTAATTGCTGTTATTCGAGCAAAGGAGACAAATGCATTTGTTATTCATCTAATAATTTAAAGTAATTGGTATAAAATGGCAGGTAAAACTCTGTTATTGTGTATTGTGACTTATTTCAGACATTAAAAACTGAGTTAATATAAAGAAGTGTAAATTAGAATTATGTCTATAGACTGCAGAATATATTCTATAATATAATATCCATTACTTTTCTTTTAATTTTGATACCCCTTTTTCCAGGGGAGCTATTTAACCTAAATAGATATGGTGCTATTTAAACTCTTCTCAGAACACAACATTTGACTATAAAATTATCACTTTTTACAAAAATTGTATACAAGATTTTAATATTTTGTAATAAAAGTATTCAAATTCTGTGTACTAAGTGAGTAAACATCATGTTTCTTGGGGTCTAATATATTTATTTTGTGTGAATTTGAAGCATATTAATGTTTTAAAGGCTAATATAAATTTTAAAAGAATATGTTCATTTTCAATGCTTTAAAAATACTAAAAAGTTATACTGAACTTTTATTCCTGCTGATCAACTTGTAAGAGAATATTGATTTGAGCTATCATAACAAAATAGAGTGGATGGCTTAAACAACATAAATTTAGTTTCTTATAGTTCTGAAGAATGAAAGCTTAAAATCAAGGTGGCAGTGAGATCTTGCTCTGGTGTCAGCCCTCTTACTGGCTTACAAACAGCTGCTTCCTGCTGTTGGTGATGAGGCATGCCCTCTCTCCCCTAGCAGTTTCCTGCAAATGCCACTTCCACCCCCCACACCCTGACAGTTTCCCACGACTGCCAATCCCTTTCTTATAGTATTATGATAATTGTTAAGAACCACTTATGAGTGAGAACATATGGTATTCTGTTCTTTGTTTCTGTGATAGATCACTGAGTATGATAGACTCTAAATCCATCCAAGTTGCTGTGAAGTCCATATGTTTGTCCTTGTTTATGGCTGCATAATAGTCCATTGTGTATTTGCACCACATTTTTTTAATCCAGTCCAGCTTCAATGGGCAGCATGGTTGGTTCCACAGTTTTGCTATTATGAATAGAGCCGCAACAAACATATGTGTGCAGGTATCATTTTTGTAGAATGATTTGAGTTCCTCCGGATATATTCCCAGCAAGGAAATTGCTGGGTCATCTGGAAGGTCAATTTCTAGTTCTTTCAGATACCACCATACTGTCTTCCAAAGAGGTTGCACTAGTTTGCATTTCCACCAGCAGTGTAGAAGCGTTCCTATTTCTCCGCATCTTCGCCAGCATCTATTGTGGTTTGTTTTATTAATGATGGCCATTCTTACTGGGGTTAGGTAGTATCTCAACGTGGTTTTGATTTGCATTTCTCATGATTAGCGAGGATGAGCACTGATTTGTTTTGCACATGTAAAATCTTGCTTTACATCATTATTTTCTATGTTAATATTCATATGCTCAAAAAGACTACTTTTGAATTATAATGTTTTTTATGGTTACATATAATACAAATAAATAGGTAGATAAGTCTTTTCTGCTCTAAATTTTTGCTTTTTCAAAGTTGACATTAATATGATCTGTCGTAATAAAGGACATTTTCAGTTGAGATGAAAGTGGCCGAGCAGTTCTCTTACTAAAGCTTTCCCGGGCACAATCCTTTCTCACATGTAGGTGACAAGCTGACCTGAATTTCCAGTTTTGAAAAGAGCCTGATCTTCATGACACATAGGTCAAAATCAGTTTTACATAAAAATTTACTTTTTACATAAAGGTTTAGTCTGTCTCTTTCACAGATATGTATTTTATTTGATGTATTCCTATGGAAACTTAGTATCTCCTGAAAGAGTATGTGACCATTTTTATTCCTTTATATCTGAGCAATTGAAATATGAATGGGCAGAATAAAAATTAACAAATGCAAATAATCTCCCCAAAACAATATTGTATTTCAGCGACAAGCAGCTCATGTGATTTTTCTTTAGCTGTTCTTCACAGATTCTATAAGCACATTCTTACCAACAAACACTTTATTCACATAAATTATTTTACATCAGTAAATATATTACTGAAATGATTATGAGTTGCTCTATAATCTGAAACTTTAATGCTACCTCTGCAAAGAAAGGTCATTTTGAATACTTTTTACCAAATTGTGAATCTGAAGGAACTAGGAAATAATGTAATCCAATTAAATAATTTAAATGATTGGACTATACATTTAAAAGGCTCTTCCATGGAAGTATGAAGAGAAGAATCAGCATATTTCCTCCATTTATTTTCTAAGAAGGATTAGAAAACATAAAGTAGCTGGCTGGCTCATTTCAAAGTCATTCAGATTCTTAGAAAATGCATGAATTACATTATTTAATTTACAAAGTCTGAAATGCTGTCATTCTTATACTTTATAGTGGATAATTCTATTTCTAGATACATAAAATACCTGGAGAACATTTTGATTTAACATTTGAGAAGAAATTTTAAAAACTATCTATGCCAATTTACTAACTTATTTTTCTAATTAAATTTCTTTAATATTTGTTGGTTTTAGATGCTCATTAAATTAAGTAGTGGGGAAGGGAGGGTTAGTAATTATTAAGTTAACTGCAAAGATAAATGAAATTCTATGATCCAAACAGCAGTAGATTCACATTTTCTCACACTTAGCACATTTATTTTAAAAAAGACTTAAAGATTATCAAAGATAACATTAACAATATTTTAATTTTAAATGATAATATTGAAATATGTTATTTCACTATGTTCAGTATTATAATATTTAGAATCAAACAGCAAGTTTCTTGACAAAAAATAATTATGCAGTTAATTGAAGTGACTTACACTATCTTAGTTCCCTACTCCAGTTCACCAGAATCCCTTGTTTTGCCTGCCCCTGTGTTCCACAGGCACATTTTATTGATCTACATAGTCTCTTAGAGTTCCCCTCAGACTATGAAAGTCACATATGAACATTCATTTATTAATGATAGCAATCAAGGTTATGGGATTTTTTTGGCATTCACTGATCTGAAATACTCAGAGTGTGACTCAGTTTTGGATAGAAATCCCAGAAGCCAAGGCACTGCCAAATTTAATGTACATTTCCTTATGTGATTTTCAATTTATATTTAAAACATGTCCAATGATTTTGCATAAAAACAAGTGGAATGGTGTCAGAATACTTGCAGACTGAACCAGAAGAACAGAATTTGCCAGATTCTGAGTTTCAGAATTCAGAGTCTGATTGTGAGACATGCTGTCTTGTGGTCCAGACCAGGCCATCCTCTCGCTCAAGTTGCTTCCTGGCTTATTGCATAAAGATGGAGATAGCAACCTCATTAGATTGCTGTAAGAATTGAATGTGGCCGGGCTTGGTGGCTCAGCCTGTAATCCCGTGCCTTTGGGAGGCTGAGGTGAGTGGATTGCCTGAGCCCACGTGTTCGAGACCCGCCTGGGCAGCAAGACCTCATCTCTACAATAAATCAAAAATCATCCGGGCGTGGTAGCACATGCCTGTAATTCCGGCTACTTGGAAGGCTGAGGCGGAAGGATCGCCGGAGCCCGGCAGGTCGAGGCTGCGGTGGCCGGGAGCGGCCATTGCACTCCAGTCTGGGTGACTGAGTGAGACTCTGACTCAAAAAAAAAAAGAATTGAATGTGAAAAGCTGCCTTTGCTTTTTCTGTCCCACTTGAGAGCATACATGTATAATAGGAGGGAGCAAGCTTTCGTACTTTGTATTCCACTAATGTAAGAGAATAAAATTATGATGATAAAATTATGATGATTCTTAGAATTTAATGACCAAGTAATATCTTAGATGGGGAATTACTGTATCGTACTATTTTCTTATGTATTTATCTGGTATGAATGAATTCAAATTAATTTCTTACTATTATTTATAGAATTGTGGCATGTAGGGAATTTTTTGTGCGATGAATTTTCAAAATCTTAAGTTGCTTTTCAGAAGTCAGTACATACAGTTGAATATAATTAATGTGTAAAGATTTTCATGTCTGCAGTGGTTATTTGTCTAAACTTATCAATATCAAATGATGTTGTCATGAAAATAAATAAGACAGAAATTTATGTGCAGAGGCAGAATAAAGGCATGCGTAACAACTTCTACAAAACAATATCGAATTAGCCTTCGTTCTCTGTTGTCCCTGATCAACAACATCCAGACCATGAAACTTGTAAGTAAAAAAAAACAAAAAGCAAAAAACAAAACCAGATTCTTGAAAACCAAAAATGATTCCTAAAAAATCTAAAAATCGACCTTCCATACAACCCCGAAATCCCCCTACTGGTAATATACCTGAAGGAACTCAAATGACTCGATGAAAAAGAAACCTGCACACATATGTTTATTGCAGCATTGTTCACAATAGCAAAAGCATGGAACCAACCATGCTGCCCATTGAGAAGGAACTGGATTAAAATAATGTGGTACAGCCAGGCTCGGTGGCTCAGCCTGTAATCCCAGCGCTCTGGGAGGCTGAGGTGAGTGGACTGCCCTAGCACGCAGGTTCGAGACCCACCTGGGCAACTTGGTGAGACCTCATCTCTACAATAAATCAAAAATTAACCGGGCGTGGTATCGCTTGCCTGAAGTTCCAGCTACTTGGAAGGCTGAGGCGGAAATATCGCTGGAGCCCAGCATGTTGAGACTGCGGTGGTCGGGAGTGGCCACTGCACTCCAGTCTGGGTGACAGAGTGAGACTCCAACTCAAAAAAAAAAAAAAAAAGTGGTACATATAAATGATGGAATATTATGCATCCATAAAGAAGGGGAAAATTATGAACATCACAGCAACTTGGATGGACTTAGAGTCTATAATATTGAGTAATCTATCACAGAAACAAAGAACTGAGTATCACATGTTCTCACTCATAAGCAGACCTTGATCAATTATTGTAATACTGTAAGAAAATGTTTGGCAGTAGTGGGAAACTGCTGGGAAGGGGATTGGGATGGCAGTAGTGGGAATCTTCCAGAAGGGACACACCTCATCAACAAGGGTACCTGCATAATGAACATTTGTATACCTAACCCTGAATTGTACCCCACATCTTTAAAACAAAAAATTTTAATTTATATATTAAAAATAATAAAGAAAACCAAAACCAAAAAATTCACCATACTTTAAACCTAAATATTCTCATTTGTAAAGCATTTAAAATACTGACATTCTGAATCCTAAATTTTAAGTTATCATCCCTTAACTATCTGCTAGATGTTGATATGTCATGCATTATGTCATTTAATTTTCACATATGTGGAAACTGAGACTTTAGAGACTCTAAGAAATGGGATAAAACTAAGAGGAAGAGCCAAGATTTTTCCAGCAAAGCCTAATGTAAAGCTAGTGTCCTCCATCATGCTAGTGTATGAACTTTAGTCAGCATGTAGTCTTGTTTGCAGCCATCAGCAATTGCAAAAGTTGTACCTCTGTATTATTGCATTAAATAAATACAGTTTTATTTAGAGCATCCTTGCATTACTAGGCATGAAAGCTTACAACTTTCATGTGGTAGAACTTTGAAATATAAAATTTGTCCTCTTTAGTAACTGGAAATCTTTAACATAAATCCACTTAAAAATGTCTATATGGTAAAACAACATGGAAAAGGAATATTAGTAAGAACATCATATTATTTTAACACTACCAAATTCTCCAGGTACAAATTTTAAAATATATAGAGAGCAATTTATTTTTTATCTTTTATGGAATGTCTTCCTTTTTTGGCATCATTTATTAGTAACATCTACCTGATTTAATATTATAAAAATGGCAGACTTATAAATGATTTCTTACTTCCCTGAGTTTTTCTTCTAGTAGTAATCAGTTAAGGCATTGGTTTATAAATGTGTTTTCTCCCTGAACCATTACAATTTTATAAAAAATTTTAGAAGGTAAGTCTCAACCATGCATAGGATTTATGTCATAGATCTGAGGAAACCTAAAATGTCATGACATTATTTCGATGTTTCAAATAAAAATAATACTGTATCATGTCCAGATTTTCTAGGAATAAAAAGAAAAGGAAAATGGAAATTATCATGGCTTAGTGCAAGTACCTGGAAGGTGGAACATCGTAGAACTCAGTGCAAAGAAGTAGTGGAGCTTGATTTTCTTTATTTTATTTTTATTTTTTACACTTTACCTGTACAATGACCACATATGTACCTAACCCTGAATTGTACCATGCTTTTTTAAAATAAAAAAATAAGAGCTCAATTTTCTATCACTGTTTCTCTAAAATAATTTGTGCTTTACAGAAAACCCTCACTGGTTAATTGAATGACTGGATCCTGCTGACTTACAGCTTTACTGATTTCTTGGGCTTCTCATGCTTTAATGGAAGAAGTAAGAGTTTCAGAATTTAGATTATAAGAGATTTTTAGGGTTTCCTGCACTTTTGCTCTCAAAAACTAAGATCATTTGGCACAAGTCTTGCAGGAATAGTGCCATTCTCAAGGCCATTCTCTTTTTCTGGAATTTTTAAATGAGGTCTATGATATTAATCCATATTTCTCTATGTAAGCATTATTCCATTTCATTCTGGTCTTGTTTATGTTTACTGCTGAGTCTATATTACCCTCTGCTGGACACTGCTTCCTTCTTTTGCTATGATCCTTTTTCTTTCCATGTAATTGATATATCAAGTGTTTGGTTTAGATCATTGTCATTACATCCACTTTTCTCTTACTCAAGGAAAAGGAAGGCAGTTCTTTGCACTTCTCCTTGTGAGTTGCATGCAATATTGTCCTTGAAGAAAATTGTTTTTCATTTCTCCAGTTGGAACACATATTTTCCTTTAAATACCAAGAAAAATGCAGCCTTTTGTGACACCTTCTCATCTTTTTAGGGTATTTAGATGGTCCTTCAGTATCATTTCATTTATCAATCTGATTCAATTGTGCTATCATAATATCTTAAAAATTATTTCCAATTCTGTGTATAGTTTATTCCACTTCATCCTTCAAGAAGGAGATAGTACTTTGGAGGTTTTTTTTTTTCTCTTAAGAAGAGAAGAGAGGCATGACAAGACAGAAAACATTATTATAGAGATGGGGATACAAGTCAGGATTAGGTACATAAGTAATCTACATGCAGGTGAAACTTTGGCCTTCAGCAACTACGCCTCACTTCTCCTGGTTTAGGACCAGGTAACCTTTGTGTTGTTACGTGCCCCTCCTTCCCTGGTAGTGTTCCACAACTGCCAATCCCTCTCTGTGCTATTGTGATTAATGTTCAGATTCCACTTATGAGGGAGAACTTTGTTCTTTTGGCTGAACAAAAAATTTTTTGGCTATTCATGCTCTCTTTTGTTTCCATATGAATTTCTGTATTGTGGGTCCCAACTCTGAGAAGAATAATGTTGGTAATTTGATGAGTATTGCATTGAATCTGTAGATTGCCTTGGGTATGATAGACATCTTGACAATATTGATCTTCCAATCTATGAGCACAGGATGTTTTTCCATTTGCTTGTATCATCTTTTATTTCTTTGGGCAGCGTTTTGTAGTTTTTGTTGTAAAGGTCTTTCACTTCTCTGATTAGGTAGCTGCCAAGGTATTTCTTTGTTTCTTTTTTTTTTAATGTGTGTGTGTGGCTATTGTGAATAGGATTTTGCTTTGTTGTTTATTGTTGTTGTTGTTCTCCGCCTGTTTGTTATGGATGTATAGAATTTCAACTGTCTTTTGCACAATGATTTTGTACGCAGAAACCTCATCAAAGTTATTTATCAGTGCAAGGAGGTTTTTGATAGACTCCCTTGAGTTTTCAAGGTATAAGATCATATTGTCTGCAAAGAATAATAGTTTAATTTTCTTCTTTTCCTATTTGAATACCCCTGATTTCCTTCTCTTGACTGATTGTTCTAGCAAAGACTTCCAGTACAATGCTGAACAGTAGGAGTGAAGAGTGGGGTAATGCTTCCAATTTCTTTCTATTGAGAAATATGTTGGCTGTGGGTGTACCATAGATGGCTCTTAATGTTTTGAGGAATGTTCCTTCAATGCCTAAGTGTTCAAGGGTTTTTTCTCAAGGGGGGTATTCGATTTTGTCTAAAGCATTTCTGCGTCTAATGATATAATCATGTGGTTCTTGTTTTTATATCTGTTAATGTATTAAGTTTATCGTCTTGTGGATATTGAACAGTTCTGCATCTTGGGAATGAAGCCTACTTGGTCATGGTGGATGATTCTTGGATGCGTTGTTGGATCCAATTTGCTATAATCTTATTGAGAATTTGTATATCTATGTGCATCACGGAGATTGGCCTGCAATTCTCTTTTCTTGTTGAATCTTTGCCATGTTTGGATATCGGTATGATGTTAGCTTCATACAATGATTGGGGGAGAGTTCCATCTTTCTCAATTGTCCAAAATACTTTTGATAAGATTGATGTAAGTTCCTCCTTGTATATTTTGTAGAAGTCAGTTAGAAAGTCATCTGGTTCAGGATTTTTTTTTTTTTTTTTGTAGATAAACTTCTTCTGATGGAGTCAATATCCTGGATTATTGCTATTCAGGGTTTCAATTTCTTCTTGTTTCAACTTTGC
>NW_007253806.1:308081-314566 GCF_000164805.1 Carlito syrichta
CTTTGGAAGGTTTTGTGACGTCAGAAGTTCCTCCATTTTTTTTAGGTTTTTAAGTTTATTTTTCTATGTGGGCATCATAATCTCTGAAAAATCTTTTTAATTTCTTTGGAATCAATTATAATTTCATTTTTTTCTTTTCTAATTGCATTTATTTGAGCTTGCTTTCCCTTTTTCTTAGTCAATCCAGCTAGAGGTCCATCAATCTTATTTAACTTTTCAAAGAACCAGCTTTTTGTCTTATTGATCTTTGCTATTTTTTTGTTTTCTATGCTCTGAAGTTGCGATTTTATTTTGGTGACCTGGATTCTTCAACAGAAGTTAGGATTTTGGTGGTCTTGACTTTCCATCTCCCTGGGTTATGACACTAGGTTGTCCGCTTGTGATCTTTCTGTTTTCCTGATGTGTGTGGGCAGAACTATACATTTTCCGCTTAATAATGATGTCAAGACATCCAAGAGAATCTGATAAAATTGTCTTTGTTTTCATTTTTTTCCAGGAATATTTTAATTTTTGTCTTGATTTCTATTTTGACTCAGAAGTCAATCATCAGAATGTTGCTTATTGACTCTGTCTTTGCGTGTTTTGGGGGGTTCTTGTTGGTGGCGATATCTGAGAAAGTGCATGGTATTATTTTGATCTTTTAGAATTCATTTATGCTTAATGTCCTAGAATGTGGTCCATCTTGGAGTATATTCTTATGCTGATGAGTAGAATATTATATTCTGTAGATTTTGGGTGAAGTATTTTGTAGATGTCTATTAAGTCCATTTGGTACAGCATTGAGTTGAGGTTCTGGATCTCCTTATTAATTTTTTTCTCTGTGTTCTATCTAGGGTTGCTAATGGGGTATTTAGGCCTCCAGCTATAATTGTGTAAGAGTCAATGTCCTCTTTTAGTTTACCTAGTAGTTGATTTATAAATCCTGGTGCTCTGTGGTGGGTGCATATATATGTATAGGATGAATATTTCTTGTTGGTGGATTGAATCTTTTTTCATTATGTATTGCTCCAAGGTATTTCTCCATTTCCCTTTCTGCTTCACAAATAACAATCAGGCATAGATTTGGCTTCTTGATATAACTGCGTATCTCTTGTATGCTTTGCTCCTTCTTTTTGTGTGTGTTTTTTTTTCCTGCTATGTTCCTAACAGTTTGGGTTAATTCCATATTTTGGTCTTTAAGCTTTTAGATTATTTCTTCTGCTTGGTTAATTCTGCTTCCTATGCTTATCAGTTTGTTATTTGTTTTATGGATGAAGTTTTTTATTTCCATTATTTCAGCTTTGTTGAGACTGGCCAACTCCATTCCAATTTCATTCAGTTTTACTTCTTGTTTCTCTGGTTCCAGCTCATTTTTTCCAACCAATCTTGATCATTGTAACTGTCTTTTGATGTTGGTCATTCTGGTAGTTTTCCATTGTTTGTGTCTAACAGCAGTTTTCTCAGGCAATGTCTCTTTCTGACTCTGGGGTTTCTGTGTTTTTCCATGGATTGTTTTTTCATTGTGATAGATCTCTTTTCCTACTTTTTAATTCTTTTGCTCAGTGAGAGAGAAACATTCACTTCTGCTGTTTGGTAGTGTTATCGTCCTGTGATGTTCTTCTAAATTCCTTTTCCATGTTGTTTTACCATATAGACATTTTTAAGTGGATTTATGTTAAAGATTTACAATTTTGGAAGCTGAATAAAGAGGGAAGGGGAAGCTAGGATTTAGCAACTGCCTATGGATCAGAATGTTCACCATCTGGAGAATGGGCCACCTGAGACTCACTCCCCACTACCACACAATATGTCTATGTAATAGGTACACATGTGTACACCCTGAGTCCAAGATAAAGTAAAACTAAAAAAAAAAAAAGACAAAAGGAAAAAGAGAAAGAAAAAAAAATTCTGAGAGCTGGAATTTCTTAAGTCCTCATTTATCTCAGTGAGAGGAAGAGATCTCTCTTGCAGCAGGTTCTGTCACTGCAGGTTTCCACTCTGCTGCTAAATGTTTGAGGCTAGAGTCTGTGTGTCCTACTGCATGTGATTGATGACCAGTATATGGAGCTAAGGGGTGAATTGACTCAATATCTCCTGGAGTTGCTCTCCCTGCCCAGCATGATCTCAGCTCCTACAGAGCCCAGTCTGCAGCCTCCATGCCAGTCCTCCTGTTTTCTGTATAATCAGGGAGATCCTTGCTAGTTGTTTGGAGTTTCAACTCTTCAAACATGTTTAGAGTGCCTCCTTCAGTCAGTGACTGAACCTGCAATCTCTGCCCTGCCCTGTAAAAGAGGTGTCAGACTGCCTCTCCATCAAGTGCCAACAGTCAACATGCCAGATAGATTCACCCCACAGCAGATCCCTCTCAGTGTGGGAACTGCTCTCTACTTCATCTGAGTTCAGCTCCCACCACTGCACCCTGACCAGTTTTTCTTCATGTGGAATTGACATTTCACATACTTCTTGGGGGGGGGGGGGGAATTAGTTCAATACACACCCCTTCTCTTCTCTGGCTAGATCCTTTTCTTCTGAGCATGCCTATCACCCAGCAACTTGCTGAAGGCGGGAGATGGAGCATCTGGAATTCTGCTCTACTGTGCCCTGTGGAGTTTGTTCACTCAGAAAGACCATTGCTGGGTTCACAATGATCAACTCCAAAGCAATGTAGAGTTCGCCCCCTTGTCCAAGGTGCTAGCCTGCTGCTCTGTGGTGACCACCCCAGAGCACTTCTCTACCCATGCTTCAGGGTGATGGCAGAGTGCCTGGTGGTTCTAAGCCTCCATTCCCTGTGCTGCACTCCGCCAGTGCCAACTTAGCTGCCCCTCTCTGCCCCCTGGTTCTCTCTGTTTTTGGCTCACCACGGACTGCTCAGTCTCTCACCAGTTTGTGGTTCCACAACTCATGGGGGTCAGGGGGGTGACATCTCCCTCCCTGGCAAATACCATAGTCTCTGAATCCCAAGTCCTGGTGGTGGAGTCATGCAGCCTGGACTGGTGCTGAAGGTGGTGGTGGTAAGGCTGCACACTGAGTGGTGACCTCTTCCTGCAGCTTCCTCTTTAGGAGGACCTTGCTAGTTTCAGAAAATGTAAGCACTCCTATGCCATGGGAAGCACCAGTATCCAAACGATGGCAGTGATTGATCCACCAGGAAAGTCTGCGTCACCCACCCCCAAGTCCCTGCTCAGGCAGACACTGGCACACTCACTTACACACACACACACACACACACACACACACACACACACTCTTGTCCTTGCACACATTCACTCACACAGAGACTCACACTCTCACACAAGTTCTGCCACCATCTTCCCGGAACTCTTCTATTATCTATACTTTAAACTTCAAAGTTAGAGCACAGATGAGTGTACTAATCAGAAGTGGTAATATGATTATTAATTATTATTTGTTAAAAATAGATTTTCATTACATGGTGCTTCACAGACTACATACTTGAAAACACCTTAAATTTTGTCTGGCATTTCCCTCTATTTCATAAGCTATTCTTCTGAACACAGCATCTATATAAGGTCACAATTTCATCATCTGGTTTCAATAGTGCAACAAGATAAAGTACTAGAGATAATCTCAATCACCTTCCTGACAAAGTTATAAAGATATTGCTGATAAAACTTATAAAAGGTTAAAAATATTTGCATGTATATAAAAGATGGAGAAATAAATTAAAATGTACATATTATAGATTAAATATATTTGTAGAATTATAGTTTCATCACTGGGCATTGATAAAAAGAATATATATATGTGTGTGTGTATATATATATATGTACATATATATATATATATATATATATTTTTAGAGTTGGAGTCTCACTCTGTCACCCAGACTGGAGTGCAGTGGCCACTCCCGGCCACCGCAGCCTTGACCTACTGGGCTCCAACAATTCTTCCATCTCAATCTTCCAAGCAGCCGGAATTACAGGCGCGTGCTACCATGCCCGGCTAATTTAAAAGAATATATTAATATTTTATAAGTTAAATATAATTCTCCAAAACCTCAAAGAGAATGAAAGTTTTACTAATATTTGATGGTCCTTAGAAGTTCAGAAGGGTAATTATTAAAACATGTTTTAAACTTAAGATAGTTATAAGACTTCATATTTTAAGCAGTGTTATAAATTACAATCTGATATTAATTTTTTGCTGTAAATTAAATTCTTGTCCAGTGAGTGATGGAGGCTTTAACAACAGCAATCTCTAATATTCTATATATTAGACATCCCATAGGATGTTAATTCCCAAAGTGACTCATTATAATTTCAGTACTGTAATGTGAAGAGCAACTGTTCTTTAAGAAATAGGTTTGTACTGTGACTGTCTGAGGCACCTTATTTTAACTTGGTCTCATATCAGAAAAATATTATATTATTTATTTTTGTAGGCTGAGGTGGTGTCTCACATAAATTGTCCTAATTAAAGAAAAAAAGAACATAAAGAATAGAAACCCTATTTTTCTGATGTTCTCATATTTCTGTATCTTTACTATGTGATTTGATCACATATAATTAGGTTAATAAAATTATTTATAAAAGTTCAAAAGGTGTTTGCAATAAAATTTTAAAATTCTGCTGTAATAGTTTATTTTAAACAAAAGATAAACTGAATGCAACATAAACTTAATTAAGTGAAATAAAAATTATTTGAAACCACAATTATAGCAAAGACTTTCTTTAAATTGCCACAATCAGATGTTGGGAAAAAATACAATAGATTTTTTTTTACAGTCAAAACATATCAAATATCTGCTATTCACTCATGTTTTTGTAAAGCCATATCAGAGTGATGAAAGAAATCACAGGTGCAGCCCGTAGCTTCAAACAGTTTACTTTCAGTAATGGGAATATAAAACATCAATGAAGACTGTAAGACATAATTAACCACATAATTATCTGATACAGATAATATAAACATTGGTTGAAAAGATTTAAATCAATACCATGAAACTGTAGATAAGATAAGATCTGAGGCAAACTTCAGATGATGAACAGGATTAGAATAGACAAGTAGAAAGAAAAGGACATGGCAAGTGAAAATGATGAAAGAGCAAAAGTTTTGGGTAAGAGTATGCTGATTTAAGATATAACGTGGTGAGGAGATCAGCTTCACATGTAGGAAACGATGGGGAAAACTAAAAAAGACCCTCAAAACCATGCCAGTAAGTATTAACTTAAAGAGATCATAAACAGAAAAATGATAACTATTTTTAAATTGTTTAAATGACCTGATGGTGATAGTGGCAATGTTGATAAATTTGTTAATAATAATATAGAGACTTTGCACTATGTGCCAAGCATAATCCTATAGTCTAACATATATGATTTTATTTAATCTTCACAAAATCTTCTGAGACAAGTAGTATTGCACATTAGTTTTACAATTATTGAAATAGAAATTGTTTTAAGTCATATAAATTGTAAGAGTCAGAATAGGGATTTCAATTTAGATGTGTCCTAGCTAATACATACAAATAGGGGGTTAAAATATAATGGAAAATACAGACAGTATTAAATGGGGCACAATTTATCACCATGTATAAGATAATTCAAAATACTAATTTTTGTTCAGGTAATATAAAATATTTTTAAAAGCACATATGAAAAAATCACGGTTGTTTATTTCAGTATGAACTTCATTATAATAAATCACTGTCTTGGGCAACCTCTTTTAGGCCCTCTCCAATTGTGAGGGATTTTCTACCTTCTTAATAAACTCCTGCTTTCTCACCGCCCCCAAAAAATAATAAATAACAAAAAAATAAATCACTGTCTTGCAACATAGAATCCATCCACTACTTACACCTTCATGAATTGTTTGCTCATTAAGTAATAATAATAGTAATAATAATAAAATAATATAATAACAACACAGCATAAAATAGTAGACTTATTTAAAGAAAAAAATAGAATATTTTAGCAGTGGGGTTGGTAGTCTTAACACTCCTAAAAATTTTTAGAAATATTAATAATACACTAGGATGCAGAAGTAACCATTATTCTTGATATATATAAACATATATATATATAAATTTAAATCTATACCATGCTATTTCTCTGACTCCCTTTCCAGAAAGATATATGATTCTCATGTTGGTGCAAATCTTCCTACTACACTTTTACATTTTAAGAAGATATCACAAAAGCTGTGCACAGAGGAAAATTTATAGTGCTTAAAGTGTACATAAAAAGAAAGAATGCCCACATATTGACAACCTAATGTCACAACTCCAGGAATTGGAAAAATAAGAACAAACCAAATCCAAAACTAGCAGTAGAATAAAAATAACAAAAATCAAAGCAGAATTAAATAAAATTAAAACAAAAAATGACAAAGGATCATTAATTTTGTTCTTGGAAAACATAAATAAAATTAATAAATAGCTGGGCTCGGTGTCTTAGCCTGTAATCCCGCGTCTTTGGGAGGCTGAAGAGAGTGGATTGCCTGAGCCCGCGGGTTCGAGACCCACCTGGGCAGTGAGACCTCATCTC
>NW_007253806.1:314586-329897 GCF_000164805.1 Carlito syrichta
AAAAAATCAGCCGGGCGTGGTAGCGCACGCCTGTAATTCCGGCTACTCGGAAGGCTGAGGCGGAAGGATCGCCAGAGCCCAGCAGGCGAGGCTGCGGTGGCTGGGAGCGGCCACTACACTCCAGTCTGAGCAACCGAGTGAGACTCCAACTCAAAAAAAAAAAACAAAAATTAATAAACAACTAGCCACATTAATTGAAAAAGAGAAAATTTTAAAAACTCAATCAGAAATGAAAACAGAAACCCTTGAGCCACTCTCATGCTCAAGCCTGCTCCTAATTTTCTGGGGTGTACTGCCTCTCTCCTGCTTAATAAATCTCTTTCTCTATTTTCAAAAAAAGAAAAGTAAAAGAAATGAACACGGAGACACTGCAACTGTTACCAAAAAAAAAAAAGATCGTTTCAGATTATTATAAACACTTCTATGTAAATAAACTAGAAAATCTCGAGGAAATTAATGGATAAATTCCTAAAACATAAAACATACCAACCTTGAATATGAAAAAAAGAAAAATGGAATCCCCGAACAGACCAATAATGAGTAGTGAAATTGAATCAATTACAAAAAGTCCCCTGATCAAAAAGAAAAAGCACAGAACTAGACAGATTCACAGTTGAATTCTATCAGATTTTCAAAGAAGAATAACCACCAAACTTACTGAAACTATTGCATAAGATTAAGAAGTGGAGAATCTTCTCTTCTCTTCTATGAAGCCAGTATCACTCTGATACCAAAGCCAGGAAAAGACATAATGCAAAAAGTACACTACAAACCAACATCCTTGATGAACATAGATGCAGCATTTTCCACAAAATACTAGCAAACTGAACTCAACAACACATCAAAAAGGTAATTCACCAAAATAAAATCAAGTGAATTTTTTTTTATCCCAGGAATAAAAGAATGACTCGGCATATGCAAGTCGATAAGTGTGATCCACCATAAACAGAACTCAAAACAAAAAGGGCATGATTATTTTAATAGATTCAGAACAAGCATTAAATACAATCTAGTATTCCCTTCCTAAGAAAAACTCTCAACATAACAGGAATAGAAAAAAGCATACCTCAAAATAATACAAGTCATATATGACAAACCCACAGCCAACATTATGCTGAATCTGAAAATTTTGAAAGCATTCCTTCTCAGAACTGGAACAAGACAAGGGTGCCAACTTTCACCATTTATATTCAACATAGTACTGGAAGTCCTAGCCAAAGCAATCAGACAAGAGAGAGAAATAAAGGGTATGCAAATTAGAAAAGAGAAAAACAAACTATCTCTGTTTGCTGATAATAAGATCTTTTTTAATCAATATTTTTTATTTTGATATTGTGGGGTACAGTTAAGGGTTAGGTATACAAATATGCTTCGTTCAGGCACCTTTGTTGATAAGGGGTGTCTCCCCATCCCCAGAAGGTATTGACTATGATTAATCCCACCTCCCTGCCCCTCTGCCCCCCCCCCCCACTGTCAGTCCTTTTCTTATAGTACTACAATGGATGTTCAAGGACCACTATATGAGTGAGAACATGTGATACTCAGATCTTTGTTTCTGTGAGAGGTCACTCAGTATTACTGACTGCAGTTCCATCCAGGTTGCTGCGAAGTTCATGATTTTGTTCTTTTTTATGGCTGCATAGTATTCCATCGTGTATATGTACCACATTTTTTTAATCCAGTCCTCTTTTGATGGACAGCACAGTTGCTTCCAGGTTCTTGCTATTGTGAACAATGCTGCGATAAACATACGTGTGCAGGTATCTTTTTTATAGAGTGATTTGAGTTCTTCAGGATATATTCCCAGTAGGGGGATTGCGGGGTCATATGGGAGGTTGATATTTAGAGCTTTTAGGAATCGCCACACTGTTTTCCATAGAGGTTGCACGAGTTTGCACTCCCACCAACAGTGGAGGAGTGTTCCCTTTTCACCACACCCTCTCTAGCAACTATTTTTTGAGTTATTGATAATTGCCATTCTGACTGGAGTTAGGTGGTATCTCAGTGTGGTTTTGATTTGCATCCCCTTGATGATTAGTGATTTTTTTGAGCTGGGGTCTCACTCTGTCCGCCTATCTGCATACCCCCCCCCCCAGCTGTCCCCGGCCTGCACTCGTGGAAGTCTTCGGGCAAGTTTTTCCCCTACAAGGGACTGTACATCTTCTACCAAGACTCCGTGGGTGTGGTGGGAAGTCCTGAGATAGTTGTGCTGCTGCACGGCTTCCTAACGCCCAGCTACGACTGGCACAAGATCTGGGAAGGTCTGACCTTGAGGTTTCATCCAGTGATCCCCCTTGATTTCCTAGATTTTGGTTTCAGCGACTAGTCGAGGCTGCACGACCACTCCATCTTTGAGCAGGCCAGCATCGTGAAGGCGCTGCTGCGGCACCTGGGGCTGCAGAACCGCAGGCTCAACCTGCTGTCCCACGACTATGGGGACAGCCTCTCCCAGGAGCTGCTGTACAGATACAAGCAGAACCCACGCCGGTCGACTCACCATCTAGAGTCTCTTTCCAATGGAGGCATCGTTCCTGAGACTCACCGTCCTCTACTTCTCCAAAAGCTCCTCAAGGACGGAGGGATGCTGTCGCCCATCCTCACGCAGCTGATGAACTTTGTGTTCTCCCGAGGCCTCACCCCAGTCTTCGGGCCGTCTATCCCGTCCTCAGATGTCGAGCTGTGAGACGTGGGCAGGGTCTGCAACAAAGACGGGGACTTCGTTATCGACAGTCTCTTGCATCAACCAGAGGAAGAAGTTCAGAAGACACTGGG
Organism: Carlito syrichta; assembly: GCF_000164805.1. NCBI lineage: Eukaryota > Metazoa > Chordata > Mammalia > Primates > Tarsiidae > Carlito > Carlito syrichta. The sequence goes on from NW_007253806.1 coordinate 317,359, forward strand.
TGGGAGCTCTGGCCTCTGTAACCATCCCCATTCATTTTATCGATGGGCCATTGGATCCTGTAAACTCCTATCCAGAGTTTTTGGAGCTGCACAGGAAAATGCTGCACCCGTCCACAGTATAAATTCTGGATGACCACATTAGCCACTACCCACCGCTAAAGGACCCCATGGGCTTCCTGAATGCACACATGGACTTCATCAATGCCTTCTGCGCTGGATGGAAAGCATCCCCGTGTCACCTCCCCCGCTCCCTTACCTGTTGTGTGTCCACTTAGGAAGAGACGCCCATAGAGGCCCAGGCCATCAGACACTAGTCTTTCACCAAGTCCACTTGCCTCCGTCAGTGAGCAGTCTGCAGGAAGAGGCCTACGGGAGCCCCACCCGATGGTGGGTGTAACAGCCCGCCTTCTGTTCCCCCCACGTCTGACCAGTTGCATGGACTGCCTTTGTTCCGTGTTATTAGGAAATTCTGATGGGCGCTACTGCTCACTGATGCAGAAAGACAGACATTCTTTTGCATAAAGTATTTTTCAATACTTCTTTGGACTTTTCTGAAATACTTAGAAGTGCTACTTTCTGGCCAGCCCCAACTGGTATCCTACATTAAGAATGGGGGTGGGGGGTTCTTACCTCTCCTTGAACAGCTTGAAGGGCGTGAGCAACACGTGAGCACGAGTCTCTTGTCATAACCATGGGTTCTGTTTCATCAGTTGCTTCTAATTATAAACATTTTGTTAAGTAGATACTCATGTAGAATGCAGTATCCTCAGTGTGCTTTAAGACTATGATTTACCTACATGTTATATTTTATAAGGATTCTAGCCAGCAGCCCTTACTCTGCCAAAGTAAGGAAACTTATTAAACACATTTAATTTTTGAGTAAACTGAGTAAACTAAATTCAAACTATTTACAGAATTTTCTAAAATCACAGGACATTAAGGACCAACAGCATCTGTGCTGGAGACATACTGTTACTAGCTGCAAAGACCAATTCTAGCAGCAGGCAACATCTGGCTTCTCAAGCCTCAGTGCTCAGATGCTCGTCTCTGGAGCTTGAGTGGACAGAGGGAGGGTTGTGCAGGCTGGGTCACCATGCTGGAGGTACAATGACTCCTCTTGTGATGATTGCTTTATTTCCCATGGCCTGGCCTAGAGAGGCTTTCTCATGTAACTGAGAAATTCCTGTACTTCACAGATGGACAAGTTCCAGAAACTTATAGGAACACATTCTGAAAAACCTATGAGCAAATGGTGCTGAATACTTTTTTTAAAGCCACATTTCATTGTCTTAGTCAAAGCAGGATTACTGATTATTTTAAATTCATTTTTGTTAGCAATTTCAAGTATAGCAACTTTGAAGCTGGAATCTATTGATTTTCTATTAATAAAAATGAACTGTGATCAAAAAATAAGATCTTATCTTCGTCAAACAAAACAAAAGATCATCCCAAAGACTCCTCCAAAAGATTCCAGATAATTTGCTCACACCAGCATGTACCACTAAGGAGCAATTTAATCCTTCCAACACCCTGCCACCCTTGCTCTACAAGAAGCAGTAGTCTAACCCACACTCCCACTACATTGCCATTGCAACCAATACCTGGGAAGCCTACATACATTGGTCATCTATATTAAAGAAACTCATATCGATTAGCTACTGTGGTTCATCCAGATTAGAAAGAATCAGAGAAACAACTCTGAAAGTATGACAAAAGAGAGTATTGGTGAGTCCCCCTCCAAATGGACTCACCAATGTTTCAACAACAGAAATTAAATCTCAATTAAATTCTTGAAATGTCAGATAATGAATTCAAAATATTGATTATAAAGAAGCTCAAAGAAATGTAAGATGAAATTGATAACCAACTCAAAGAAATTAGCAGATCAATGCAGGAGGTAAAAGGAGAAATTTGACAACTTAAAAAAAATTAAGAACACTTTGAAGGAGACACAAAACATAGTACAAGGCCACAACAATAGGTTAGAAGAAGCAGAAGAAAAAAATCTCAGAGACAGAAGACAGGCTCTTTGAAATAACTCAGTCAGAGAGCAACAAAGAAAAAATAATGAACAAAGTCTACGAAAACCATAAGATTAGGTAAAGTGACCAAACCTATGAAGCACAGTCATTTCAGAGGGAGATGAAGTTAAAGTAAAAAGCATAAAAATATATTCAAGGAAATAATTCAAGAAAACTTCCCTAGTTTCTAGAGAAACCTAGACATCCAAATACAAGAAGCCCAAAGATTCCTCCAAGATATATTGCAAAAAGAAACTCACTAAAACATATCATTGATCATTGCCAGATTCTCCAAAATCACTGTGAAAGAAAATATCTTAAGAGAAAAAAGAAAGAAGCACTGAATTACTTATAAAAGAAAGGACATGAGACAATTGGCGGACCTCTCAGCAGAAACCTTACAAGACAGAAGAGAATAGGGACCTGTTTACAACCTCCATAAAAAAAATTGCCAGTCAAGAACGTTGTATCCAGTCAAACTAAGCTATATAAATGAAGCTATATAAATAAAGTCCTTCCCAAGCAAACTCTAAGGGAATTTGTCACCTCTAAACCAGCCCTACAAGATATGCTCTAAGGAGTTTTAAACTTGAAAATGACACGGCAACTCTTGCTACTACAAAAAAAACACAAAAGTTCAAAATTCACATTACTTATATAGCAAGTATACATTAGAATCTCCTTACAACACAATGACAGGAACTAAACCTCACATATCAGTATGAACCCTGAACATAAATGGGTTAAATGCCTCACTTAAAAGAATCAGAGTGGTAAACTGGATTAAAAAAAAAAAAAGTAAAGACCCAATCATATACTGCTTACAAGAGATCCACCTGCTAGCCAAAGACAGTCACAAACTCAAAGTAAATGGGTGAAAAAACATACAAAAACAGCAGCAACAACAAAAAAAAGTTCTGAGAGGAAAGTTTATAACATGAAATGCCTACATCAGAAATAGAGATAGTAGAAATTAACAGCTTAACTTTGCATCTGAAAGAATTAGAAAAACAAGAATAATCTAAGCCTAAAGCTAGCAGGAAAAAAAGAAAGATCAGAGCAGAACTTAATGACACTGTGACCAAAAAAAAGAGATACAAAGGATCAACACATAAAAAGATGATTTTTTTGAAAGGACAAACAAAACTAGCTACACTAATCAAGAAAGAAAAGAGAGAAATCTCAAAAAATAAATTCAATCAGAAATGACAGAGGGGGCATAACTGATATCACAGAAATGAAAAAGATAATCAGGGACTATCATGAACACCTCAATGGCAATAAAGGGGAAAACCTAGAGGAAATGGAATATTTCTGGAAACATACAACATCCCAAAACTGAACCAAGAAAAAAAAATATCCTGAATTGACCAATAATGAGCAATAAAATTGAATCAGGGGAAAAAACAGCAACAACAAAAGTTGAAAACCAGATGAATTCATAGCCAATTTTATCAAACATGCAAAGAAGACATGGTACCAATCCTACTGAAACTATTCCAAAAAAATCAACTAAGAGGGGCTCCTTCCTAACTCATTCTATGAAACCTGTATAACACTGATACCAAAATCAGAGTAGGTCACAACAACAACAACAAAACCATAGTCCTATTTTTCTGATGAATATAGATGCTAAAATCATTAACAAAATACTAACAAACTAAATTCAACAGCATATCAAAAAAACTATTCATCACAACCAAGTGGGTTTTATTCCAGAGGTGCAAGAATTGTTCAATATCCACAAATCATTAAACATGATATTTCGCATAAACAGAAGCATAAATAAAAACCATATGATCATCTCAATAGATGCAGAAAAAAGCATTTGAAAAAATCCAACATCTCTTCATGTTTAAAAAAATCCTCAACAAAGTAGGTACTTAAGGAATATATCTCAAAATAATGGAAGCCATATATTGACAAAGCAACAGCCAACATCGTACTTAACTGGGGAAAGTGAAAAACATTTCCCCTCAGAACAGGAACAAAACAGGGATGTCCACGCTTACCACTCTTATTCAACATTGTACTGGGAGTTTTAGCAAGAGCAATCTGATGAGAGAGAAATAAAATACATCCAAATCAGAAAGGAGGAAGTCAAACAAATCTGTCATTCACAAACTGTTTGTGAATGACATATTTGTGTACCTAGAAAATCCTAAAGACTCCTCCAAGAAGTTTCTAGACATGATGAGTGACTTCACTAAAGTCTCAGGATACAAAATTAATGTACAAAAATTGGTAACATTCTTATCACCAACAAAGCTCAATTCCATTTACATTACACACACACACACACACACACACACACACACACACACACAATATCTAGGAATATACCTAACTAATAAAGCAAAAACTTCTACAAGGAGAACTCTGCAAAAAAAAAAAAAAATTAGAGACACAAGCAAATGGAAAAACATCCCATGTGTATGACTTGGAGGAATCAATATTGTTATAACTATGATCAACATACCAACTTTGCTCTTCACAGAACAAAAACAATCCTAAAATTTATATGGAATCCAAAAAGAGTCCGAATAGCAATGTAATTCTAAGCAAAAAGAATAAATGTGGAGGCATCACTCTACCTGACCTCAAATTATACTATAAGGCTATAATAACTAAAACAGCATGATACTGATACAAGAACAGACAAATTGACCATTGGAACAGAATAGAGAACCTAGAAAAAAAATTACATTCCTACAACCAATTGACCTTTGACAAAGCTTACAAAAATAAACAATAGAAAAAGAACACCCTTCAACAAATGGTGCTAAAAAAAAAATTGGCTAGCCCTATGCAGAAGAATGAAATCGGACCACATCTCTCACTATATACAGAATTAACTCAAGATGTATCAAAGACTTAAATGTAAGACCTGCAACTATAAAAATCCTAGAAGAAAATCTAGAAAACCTTCTTCTGAACACTGGACTGGCCTAGGCAAAGAATTTGTGAGAAAGATCCCAAAACCAATTTCGACAAAAACTAAAATAGACAAATGGGACTGAATTAAATTAAAAGATCTTGCATAGCAAAAGAAATAATCAACAGAGTTAACATAAAACCTACTGAATAGGAGAAAATATTTGCAAATCATGTCTCAGGCAAAGGCCTAATAGGCAGAATCTACAAGGAACACACACACACACACACACACACACACACACTAGGTGGTACCCCCAAAACAGAGTTTATTTATAGAATTTGTGTTTTTATTCTTAAATGTTTTCATTTCAGTCACCCTCAAAATATTCTCCATTTGCTGCAGTACACTTATCAGGCTGCCTTTTCCACTGTTCAAAATTTTTTGAACACGTCAGTTTTGATACCTTTTGGTGCTTCTGCTGTTTCTTGATTCACCTCTTTCACATCGGCAAAACATTTCCCTTTGAGGGATAATGTCTTTCACTGAGGAAACAAACAAGCAAAAAGTCTCTCAGAGCAAGATCAGGTGAATAGAAAGAGTAGAGCCCAGAGGACATGCCATGTTTTATCAAAAACTGCTGAACACTCAGCATGGTGTGGACAGGTATGCTCAGAAACCACCCATCATGAAATGGGCAAACACGCTGAAAGAATCTCCCCGAAAATATTCACTGAAGCCAAACACAGCCTCTCAAAACAATGCTAGCTGGTAAACTGATGCTAATGGGTTCCTAGAACACTTACCTAGCCAGGAAAGCCTGTACTACAAGGGTCCACCCTCCAAAAAATAATTTTGGTTTTTTTTTGGTGGGGTCCCCCTTTATACATACATACATACATACCATGGAATACTATTCATCAATAAAAAATAATGAAATAATGGTTTTTTGCAGCAACTCTGATGGAATTGGAGGCTATGATCTTACATGAAGTAACAGGAATGTAATACCAAATACGGCATGTTCTCACTTCTTATTTGAGGGTTAAACTGTGACTTTATAAAGACACATTGAATTGCACAATGGACATTGGAGATTTAAGGGGGAAGAGGATGCAAAGAGGGGGTGAGGGATAAAAAATTATCAGATAAAATGTGCACTCGTGGGAGTGATGAGTACATTTAAATACAGACTTCTTTACCACTCTACGATTCATCCCTGTAACCAAAAACCACTTTTACTCCTGAAGCTATTGAAATAATAATAATAAAGAAGATAGTAATGTAATTTGAAATATATAAAATTGCTTATAAGTTCAAACTACTATAGAGTATATATAATTTTATAACAATTTTAAAACAGCATTTTTTTTTAAGATTTTCATGTAGATACACATAGGTAGAGCTAGTTGATTTTTGTTACTTTTTTAGTATTCAATTTATGAAAAACACAAACCTTATTTATCAGTTCTTTTACCGAGATAGAATTGGGTCTTTTTCATATATATATTTACTTCATCTTGGTACAGTACAGTCTCCTTTTGTGCATTTATTAGAGATTCTATCGTATATGCCTATTGGTGAAATTGTTGAGTTTGGGGTTATACACATTCAACTTTGTTAAGCAATACAAATTATGTAGGAGCATTTCTATTTACCCTTGGTCATGATACAAATAATTATCCCGATTGAAAATGTTTGCCACTATGGTTATAAAATAGTTTTATTTATTAGCCATTCAAAAGAGAAAATTGTGAAAATAAATACCTGTGTTTATTGACCATCACAGTTTCTTATTTCATAAATTGCTTCTTTTCTTTTCTTTCTTTCTTTTTTTTTTTTTTGAGCTGGAGTCTTACTCTGTCACCCTGACTGGAGTGGCACACTGGTGGCACACTCACAACCACACCAGCATCGACCTGCTGGGCTCCAGCAATCCTTCCGCCACAGCATTCCAAGTAGCCAGAACTACAGACGCACACTACCATGCCCAGCTAAACTTGCTTATTTTCTGATGATTTGTTTCTCTCTAATCTGCATATTGCTTTGAGAGAGTTGATTATATATTTTGATTTATTAAAAAATTTTATTGAAAATTTAATATATCAGTGTTGTCTTCTCCTTTTGTAAGATGTGTCAGAACTAATTATATTAAATAAATTTGCAATGGAGATACAGTTGAAAAGAAAACTATCATTTATTCAGTAAACTTTTAAGGGACAGACATCATGCTAGTTACTCTGGGATATGTTATTTCACTTTGATTTTATATTTAACCTCTAGGCTATACCTTACTACCTCAGCTTTGCTGATGATTGCATTGAGATTGGGAGATGCTAAGGGGCTTGTTAAGAAATTTGGATCTATAAGTAGAGGAGGACAATTTCAAGCTAGTTTTATCTGGCTCTATAACTCATTTGTTTAGCAATATTAATAGTTACACTTTTAACTCTTCAAAAGTCATTCACATGGATTTTTTTAAACTTGAATCCCTTTTAATTATGAGGATAACAGGGCATGTATTATTAATACTGATTATTAAATTGGAATTATGGAGTGAGAAATAATTTGTCTGAAGTTAATGTAAAAATAGTACAAATGAATAGTCTAATTCCTGAATTCAATACTTCTTCCATTGACCTCCAAATCTTTTTTTCTTTTTTTTTTTTTTTTGAGTTGGAGTCTCACTCTGTCACCCAGACTGGAGTGCATTGGCCGCTCCCGGCCACCGCAGCCTCGACCTGTTGGGCTCCGGCGATCCTTCCGCCTCAGGCTTCCGAGTAGCTGAAATTACAGGCATGTGCTACCACTCCCGGCTGATTTTTTGATTTATTGTAGAGATGAGGTCTCGCTGCCCAGGCGGGTCTCGAACCCAAGCGCTCAGGCAATTCACTCACCTCAGCCTCCCAAAGACGCGGGATTACAGGCTGAGCCACCGAGCCCGGCTGACCTCCAAATCTTAAAATGCACTGACAAGTTGTCATAAATTGGTATCACTGATGCATATACAACATGAACAGCAAGGACAACTTTTTTCATTAACACTTTAATGTATAATATATACTGTGTGGATATAGGTAACATTATTTAACTTTGATGCTAATGTATTTGTATCTACATTATTAATGTTTTTTAATTGATCTTAGGTGAGTTTCTATACTTTTAAATATTGAGTTTGTTTAATATCACAAAGGTACAGAAAATTTAGCAAACATTTATTTTAAAATTAAAAGCACTTTTTGAATAATAGAGGTTTTTTTTACACCAAAAGATATAGATTTACAAATCCAAAGGTTAGGTAAAAAATAAAAAGAATCATATAAAGTGAGGAAAAATTATATATTGCCAGAGAAAAAGATTGAAAATTGCCCATCTTAGCCATTTTCGTAATTCAGATAAAAAAATCAATGGCTCAAATAGATTATTTACTTTCTGTTTTATGAAACCAGTTGAAGGAGGATTAAGAACTTAGTTGTGTATTTTAATTAAAATGATTATTTAACACATATTTTATTTTCTATCCAATTCAGTTGATAGATTGAACACAGACTTGTATGTTGTTAGAATAATGTAGTACAATATATAAGCACTTAATAAAATAACCATATATAGCAAATCTATGTAAAAAATATAATCATTTAGTACTTTTCTAGATTAGTTCTATAAAATAATTTTGAGGCCGGGCTCAGCCTGTAATCCTGTGCTTTGGGCGGCTGAAGTGAGTGGATTGCCTGAGTCCGCAGGTTCGAGACCCACCTGGGCAATTTGGTGAGGCCTCATCTCTACAATACATCAAAAAATTAGCCAGGCATGGTAGTGCGCGTCATAGTTCCAGCTACTTGGAAGGCTGAGGCGGAAGGATCGCCGTAGCCCAGCGGGTCGAGGCTGCGGGGGCCGGCAGCGGCCACTGGTCTGGGCGACAGAGTGAGACTCCAACTCAAAATAATAATAATTTTGAGTATAATATGGCCATCTTTTTACCTGCCACTCCACTTTCCAAGATCTCATAGAAACAATGAAAATTCAGGACTTGTTAAGACATTACAATAATGGAATCTATTGTGTACTCAAATATTGAGTTTTAAATGGATATATTATATAAAATCAATGAAAAATATAACTACTGCTACTTTGTTCAGAACTTCCTGTGTTTCTAGTATAATACTAATGACATATGTTATCTTATTTAATCTTCACAACCACTCCCCAAGGGAGGTACTAATATTCCAGTTTTACAGAAAAATACAGGGAGCAACATAAAAAGTATGCAATTACACTAGGGAAAACAAGAAGTTGAGTCAGGATCAAATCCAAACTTGTCTTTTCTTCCAGCAAACTATAGTGACTCAGTCTACAAACCCTATTTGCTTCGTGCCTAATAACTGACATTTTTTATAAGGAATCAAAATAAGTTGCTCTCCTTTCCAAATGCAGCTTTCCAGTTTTCTACATGCAGCTTGTTGGCATTTCTCATGTATGTAAATCTTGAAGTAGTTGGGAAACCCCCTCTAGTCTTTTAGGCAGTTGAAACATCATCTACCTCTGTCTCCATTTCCTCTTGGTTCCGGCTCCTTGGTCATGCAAAGTTGTGATCATTTGTTAGCTATTACCTATTTCCCATGTGATACTCACATAAACAAATCAGAAGAGATCTAGGCTGACTGGTAGGTGAGCAGTTAGGAAAAGAAAGGTCAGATTTAGATACTTTGCATCACCTTTGGGTCCCTTGGTATTTGTAAGGTAAACAAAACCAAACCAGGCAAAATGGCAACAAAGGAGCCAAGAAAAATTTATTAGTGCAATCCCGGGCGACGTTCACCGGTCCTTATAGCTGTGGGCCGGAGAAGTCACCCCCAGCAAGATGGGCGACAGGTTTATAAAGGGCACGCTGAGAAAGCTGTGAGGGGTATTGGGGAGGGCAATCATTATTTGGGACAGTCTTAGTTCTGGCCTGGTCCCAGTTGGAGCCATCTTGTTGAGGCAAGGCCCGCCCCGCCCTCCGGTACCTCCGACCTCACATTCCAGCCTTTTGGTCACAGGGGTGCTGGCTCATTCTAGCTACTTCCTGCTGGGGAGGGGCGGTGTGGGGGGCGTCTTAAGGCTGGTATGGGGCCGGAGGTGGTTCGGACAGAAGGGGCGAGTATGAATGCAATAGTAGTTGGTTAACCATTATTCGAGAGAGCTCTGCCAGGCACTGTTGGAGAAACCTAAAAACACATGGGGCCATGGACAAGAGGAGAAAAACAACAATCAGTGGAGTGAGAACAGGGAGAAGCCACGTTAGAAGGTGGGGTTGTCACCACCCTGAGAATCGGCCTCCAGTCAGGTCTTCTCTCCGTTTTTGGAGGTTTTCTTGTAATTGTTTACTTCTATCCTTGACTATCCCTGATTTATTGGCATAGAAGCAGCATTCTTCCCTAAGAAATAGCCATATCCCTCCTTCTTTAGCTGTTAGCAGGTCCAGTCCCCGTCGATTCTGGAGGACCATGTCAGGGAAACTAGTTGTGTGTGTATGGCCAGGGCATTTCCTTGGATGACAGGGTCTGTGCCCATCTAATGGCCTTGACAGTGGACGATGGCTACCTCCTTGGGTTCTTGTAGGGCCTGGAGTAAATGTTGAATGGCCTTACCGTTGATCACCAGAGTTCCTCAGGTGGTTAAGAACCCCCTTTCTTTCCAGATTGCCGCATGACTATGAGCAATAAGGAAAGCATACTTAGAATCGGTATATATAGTGGCCTTGCGGCCCTTTGCCAGCTGTAAAGCTCGGGTGAGTGCCACCTGCTCCGCCTTTTGGGAAGAAGTCCCTCGTGGTAGTGAGGCAGCTTCCACCACGGTGGGAGGAGAGACTACTGCATAGGCTGTCCTGCGGCCTCCGTCCAGTCCCCTAGTTGAGCTTCCATCTATGAAGAATGTGAGATTAGGGTTAGACAGAGGTTGGTCAGAGAGTCCCGTGTGAGGGGGGCTAAGGGCCTCTACCAGCTCCATACAGGAATGTTCAGGCAAAACTGAGGAACTAGCAGAAGGAAGGAGAGTAGCTGGATTAGAAGTGGCGATAAGCAAAGAGACACTTGGGGGTGTTCTATGAATAAAAGGTGGAATTCCTGGACCCTAGAAGGGCTTCATAAGGATAATGACTTATGACCCAAGAGGTCCTGGAGTCTGTGGGGGAGGGGAGTAGACTGTAACTGGCTGTTGAAGGGTAAGCTTTAGAGCCTCCTGGTTAAACAAGCCATCGCTGCCAGCGCCCGGAGGCAAGGCTGCCATCCCTGGATGGTGGGGTCCAGCTGTTTGGATAGGAAGGCAACCGGTCAGTGAGAGGGTCCCACTGGTTGGGCCAGAACCCCAGTTGCCATCCCAGTTCTTTCCTCAGTGAACAGGAGAAAAGGCTTGCGGGAGTCAGGAAGCATAAGCAGGGGGGAAGGTAGGAGTGTGTCTCGCAAGGTCTCGAAGGTGCGGGCTACAGCTGAGGGAGAAGTGAGGGGGCCAGTGGGAGTTTCCTTAGCTGCAGCATATAGCAGTTTGGCAAGCACAGCAAAATTGGGGACCCAATGCCTAAAGAAGCCCAAGGAATGACAAGATATCAGCACCTGAGGTTGGGGGTAAGAGTTCTCTGATGGAGGTGGTGCAGTCCACCTTGAGGGCCTTGGAGGTGGGGGTCAGGGCCACCCCTAGGTAGGTGACTTGTGGGGTAGAGAGTTGAGCTTTGGAAGGGGAGACTCTGTATCCCCGCTGTGCTAGAAAGTTAAAGAGGGAGGCCATATCCCAGAGAGAGACCTCCCTGGAGGGGCTGCACAGGAGGAGGTCATCTACATCCTGGAGGAGAGTGCTACACCCAGAGTCATAAAAGGACAGGTCCTCGGTCAATGCCTGGCCAAAAAGGTAGGGATTGTCACGAAATCCCTGAGGCAGGTCCGTCCAGGTTAATTGTTGGATCCTGTGGGTGTCTGGATCCTCCCAAGTAAAGGCGAAGAGCGACTGGGAGTCTGGATATAGGGGGATGGTGAAGAAAGCATCCTTAAGGTCCAGGACTGTGAACTAAGTGGTAGTGGGGGGTACCTGAGATAGGAGAGTATATGGGTTAGGGATCACTGGATGCAGTGGTACTACGGCAGAGTTGATTATCCACAGATCCTGCACCAGTCGATAAGCACCAGACGGCTTTTTCACCGGGAGTATGGGAGTATTACAAGGGGAGTTGGTAGGAACCAGAAGACCCTGGAGGAGCAGCCGGTTAACAACGGGCTGGAGGCCCTTGGGATGGGCATGTGAGATAGGAAATTGAGGCCTGGAAGGGAAACAAGAGGGATCCTTAAGGTGAATGAGGACTGGGGTGTGGTGATTGGCCACCACCGGAGTGGAAGTGTCCCAGACTACTGGATTAACTTTTTTGGGGGAAATGGGGAAATCGGACGAAGGTTCTGGGGAGAAGACAGCACAGGTGAGGGCCAGGAGTGGAGTCAGGGGAACTCGGTGTGAGGTGAGGCAAATAGATGCCCCGAGCTTGTACTGAAGGTCTCGTCCCAGCAAGAGGGCTGGGCAGGATGGGATAACTAAAAATGAATGGGTGAAGGGACGGCCTTCAAAAAGGCAGGACACTGGACCTGTCTCTAGCGGCTTGGAGGGGACCCCCGAGACGCCCC
>NW_007253806.1:330053-344145 GCF_000164805.1 Carlito syrichta
GGGGCACTCAAACTTCCAATGTCCCTTTTGTCTGCAGACCAGGCAAGGTCGAGTCGGTGGCCTGGGGTTGGGGCATTGCTTTGCCCAGTGGCCTTCCTGGCCACACCTGAAGCAGGCTCCTGGAGGTGTTCAGGTCTCAGACTGTTTCCTGGGATGGGGGCTCTGAGATGTTGTGCCGGCCTCAGGGCAGCGACTAGGGCTTGGGTTTGAAGGGCTACCTTCTGTTTTAGCCTCTGGGCCCATACGGCCTTGGCTTCCTCCTCTCGGGCATTATAAACTTTAAAGGCCATATTCACCAGGTCTTGGAGTGGAGTCCGGGGGCCCTCCTCCACCTTTTTAAGCTTGTACCGGATGTCCAGAGCGGACTGGGTGATAAAGTGGGTAACTAAGACTGTGGACCCCGGCGGTGAGGAAGGGTCCAAACGAGTGTGAAGGGTAAGAGCCTCTGTTAAACGATTAAGGAAAGAGGCTGGATTTTCATTAGGCTCCTGTGTGGTCTCCCTCAGTTTGTCATAGTTAATGACTTTTTGAGTTGCCCTTTTCATCCCTGCAATAAGGCAGCGGACCATCTGATCTCTCCTAGTCTTACCTATGGCACCATCCTGATAGTTCCATTGTGGGTCCTTGGCAGAATGATTGGAGTTATGTACCTGATCAGCGTAGTCCCGACCTGCTGAGGTGACGCGATGGCACTCCTCAGGAGTGAGGGTGGAAGTTAAGATTATGTGGAGGTTGTGCCACGTGAGCTTGTATGCCTGAGTGAGGTATCAAAACTCCTTGGTGTAGGCCGTCAGGTTGGCAGAGTAGGAGCCTAGGAGCTTTTCAGTCTGGGACAGGTCCCCCAGGAAGAAGGGAACATGTACCCGAACTAGTCCCTCAGCACCTGCCACCTCCGGAGTGGGCCAGTAACTGGGCCCAGGACCTGGTAACCAGAGGGCTGGTCCATTTAGAGGGCGGTGTAGGATTGTAAGATGGTGGCGGGGTGAGAGCAAGGAATGAGGTGGAAGGAGGGCAAGATGGCAGTGACGACGGAAGAGGAGGGTACAGCTTGTGGGTGGCTGGGGCAGAGCCAGAAACTGAGGAGTCAGGTGTGACTTCAACAGGACCAGAGGAAGGAGGTGGTGTCTCCGTGGTAGTAGGGACGGAAGTGGATGGGAGAGGGGAGCCGACCGAATCTGGAACGACTGGAGCTGAGGACAAAGGAATTAGAGATGGCGGGCTGGGAAGAGTCAGATATTGGGGAGGTGGGACGGGAGGTAAGGCAGGAGCAGACACCAGAGGGACCTGAGTAGAAGAGGTCTGGGCACAGGAGGTCAGATAAGGAGGGGGTTGAGACAGAGCAGACCTTTGAGAAAAGGCGGATGGGAGGGAAGGAGAAGGAGGCGTAGGAGCCGGAGGGGGAAGGCCAAGGTCCTCCGGAGGATCTGCAAAGGAAGATTCCCACGCAGGGAGAGGCTGATAGCCCCTATCAGGGGAATAGGTCAGGAGGACCTGGGCCGAGGAAATCTGACGCAGAGGTCTGGGCGGGAGCAAGGCCCCAAAGGCCTGGACATAGGGGACCTCGGACCATTTCCCAGTCCGGTGACAATAATTACGGAGACTGGTGAGGAGGCCAAAATCAAAAGTTCCCTCGGGGGGCCAGCGAGACTGATTGTCCAGAGGATATTAGGGTCAGGCCCGGGAGGAAAGGAAGATCAGCTTCCATTTATGGATATCCTCCAACAACCTCAGAGTAGGCAGATTGGATATGAGACACCGCAAGGGGGTCTGAGCCTCAGTTTTAGAAGGCTGGCTTCCCAAGGCCGCAACCTCCGTCCCCGGGTCCCTAAACAAGCGAGCCCAGCATCCCAGACCCCCTCAGAATAGGGACGGAAAGGAAGATCCGCTTCCTTGTATAGGGTTGGCCATCCGGAGCTAGGGACGTCTCCACTACACCGGAGCCAAAGTCACTGTGCCGGGGGTGAGCCCAGACGCAGCTGCGATTTCGGACTGGGCACCCCGGAGGGTGGGAGGAGAAGTCAGGGAAAGCGAGGGACTCACCGCGTTGTCTGAGGTCCTGGGGCCAGGTCCTGTTCCCCAGGGAGGTCCCGGATCGGGAGAGGAGGCGGGAGCCCGCTGGGGCCCCGCACCATCCTCCCGGGTTTTGGCACCAAATGTAAGGTACACGAAACCAAATCAGGCGAAATGGCAGCAAAGGAGCCAAGAAAAACTTATTAGCACAATCCCGGGCGAGGCTCACCGGTCCTTATAGCTGTGGGCCGGAGAAGTCGCCCCCAGCAAGATGGGCAACAGGTTTATGAAGGGCATGCTGAGAAAGCTGTGAGGGGGATTGGGGAGGGCGATCATTGGTTGGGACAGTCTTAGTTCCGGCCTGGTCCCGGTTGGAACCATCTTGTTGAGGCAAGGCCCGGCCCGCCCCGCCCTCCGGTACCTCCCACCTTACAAGATTCTAATGCTTCTCCATGATGTACTACAATCCGAAGATCTGCGTACAGTTTCAAACATGCAAAGCTACTTTTTTATCTTGTTCATAAAACGTCTTTCAAAATATCTTTGAAAAGATGAACACAGATTTTAGAGCTTCTCACAGATGACTGTTAGTTACTTTCAGTGTTCTTGAAGTTTAAGGAAATACTCTGGATTCTATATTAAAATTTAAGAAATGCACCATTTTGAAGTGAAGTCTAATGTTTGGCATTCATTTCCTAATTTTTACCTCATGTATTTCTGCCGTTCAATAATCTTAAAAGATTGTTCTATTTTATTTTGATGTCCCTGAAATATGCACATAATATAGGACCTACAACAGATGGCTGTAGTTGTAAATATTTCCATTTTGTTTTTAAAATCATGCTTAGTTTTAAATATGTTTAATTTCACTAAAGTATTTTACTACTTAGAAGAGGCTAATATAGGGTGAGGACAAATCTAAGTTGCAAGTTTAGTAAAAATATATCCTTTCTTATGAATTATTTTTATATCATATTGCACTTACAAATCAAATTATTGCTGGTCAGTAATTTTAATTAGCAATACACTTATCTATTTCTGAAATTATCCTTCTTTTTTGTAACCCTTGGGTTGAAAATCGCTAAATAATTTTGCTTCTCTTCACCACAACCTGAAACTCTATGAGTACTTTGAAGGTGTGGGAGAAGCAATTTGAGGAAGTGTTATCCTGACCAAAATTTATTCTCACTTAGTTTTGACAGGTTTGAAAGCATGTTTCATCTCTACTGATTTAAAGTTACTGGATTTGTATTTGTATTTTCAAGAAGGGCTTTGGAGAGTTTTGTTTTCAAGCTCCCAAGAAAAATCAAACCCACCAGACTTTGAAAATAACAATAGACATGATAAAATCCTTCAATTTCTCCCCACAGCCTTCAAGATGAAATCCCAACTCCTTCCTATGGCAATAAAGCCTTCCCTTTATGACTGAGTACTACTCAGTTTCTCCCACCCTGGACAAAGCCATCATCCCAGTCATACATGATGATTTATGGGTCCCAAGTACACAAGGCTTTCTCTACTTGTGCATCTATGCAACTTCTACCCGCAGTGCATTCTTTCTCCAAACAATTTAATTCCATCAACACTTCCACATTGCTAAGAAAATTAACCAACATTAATAAATCCCTGTAGGTTTGGATACTGTAGCAAGAAGGAACCTGAAGAAGGTCATGTAAAAATCAAGCTATGGAAAAAAGATCTACCTCTGAGCATCATAATGGAACTTAGTTCTTTCAAAAATCTGTTTGATCACTGGGTACCATCTCATCTATGCCCCTCACTGACTGTAGACTTAACCTTGAATCTCTAATTGATGTTATGTAGCATAATTAGTACTTATTGAGTTTGAGGACCCCAGAAAGTTCTATACTAAGAGCACTGGAAAGAAACTCTAAGTAAAAACTTTAAAAGCCTCAAATGGGATTGTAACAAACATCTTTAATCAGGACAAGACAATTTTCTTATTTGGGTAAACCTCCCTGCCCCAAAATTGATATGTATGAACAGGATTGTTTTGTGATAAGGTGGCATTTGATATCTTAAAATTAACAGAAATAATAGTTGTATTCAAATATTTTTACATATTATTTTTATTCAACAAAGCAAAAGATTGCTTTAACATTCAGTAAGAACAGTAAGAATTTGAACACATCATAATCATATGATAGTGTTTTTAAAAAAGATTAAACAGAGTACTGAATAGAAATGAGCCTATGCAATGGAAAATAAAAATATTTCTTTGTGTCTCATAAAGTATGTAAATAAATTTTTGCCTAATGACAATCTCTGGAGGTCATCTGAATATCTCTGGAGTATTCTTTGATAACCTGTGCAATGAACCTATTTGCAGCCTTCAAAAGTCACTTAATGACTTTTATTTTGGATAGAATATTTTACTGCTGCTGTCACCATTTTCAGTATTCTAAGAAATTATATATAAATAACAAGTCAGTCTTATTGTAAGTTCTGTATTTATAAACATGAAATATATGATGAGAAATTCCAGTGTGTATCTTCTTCAAAAATAATCAACTGAACACTAGTTGTTTGGGTTTTTGTCTGTTTAATTGGTTTCTTTTCCTCAGATCAGTCATTCTGATTTACCAGAACTGATGAGTTACATTTTATGTGTAAAGGGAATGCTCTATGTAATAGGGGAAAAAATAGTATCTTTTTGAAAATATTATAGAAAAGACTTCTAGATAGAATCACTTTAGATGTTGAATATGTATTTGTTGCATGAAAAAATGAATGACAAAATGGATGCAAGGACTTCCCCGTTTCTACTCCAGCCCCACCTGTGTCTACAACATATCATCTTGCAAACCTGTCAACATGAGATGTGTTACATCACTCCTCTTGCTCAACACCCTCCAGTATCCTCACACTTTACCTTGAATAAGTTATAGTCATTTTGACTAGTAAGACTTGACAAGACTGAGGGTTCATTTCCCCTTTGCCCTCACTTCCTTCTGTACTATCTTTGTTCTCTTTGTTCCAGCCACTTGTCCTAACTCCTTACTCATACCAACCCATCATATGGACCCCAGATGAAAGCTTTTTGCACTCTTGTTTTCATGCTCTTCATCAAAAGTCAACAGGGCTCAATATATTGCCAACCACAAGGTGTTTACTTAAATGTAAGTTTCTCAGCTAAACATTTCCTGATCAATTTATTTAAAAAGTCATATCCACTAATACTCTGTGTCTCCATTCCACACTTTATTTTTCTCCATATCATTTATCACCATTTAACACTCCACAAATTCACTTATTTATTATAACTGATTTTCATCTTTACAGACTAAATATATGTACATGCAAGAGGATAAGGTTTGTGTCTTCTATAGTGCTTATAATGTTAACATTTGGTAGGCATGCAATAAATATTTTTAAATAAGTAAATGAATTGAGCCAACTATCTTTGCAGTTTTGAGTACCTGTGCAAGTATTTTTGCAAATTAATCCAGAAGATAAACAGTTATTTTGATTAAACTCATAAATATTTTGCAGAAAATTTTATTATCCAGAGAGATTCATTCTGGGTACCCTTCATTTTCAGCCAAATAAAGCAGTGAGGTGAATCAGAGTCAATGGTCAAGCATATCCTAAATCCACTAATGGTGTTTATTAAAGGTTTATGTACAGACGCTAAAATTATTCAGTCTTTGGTCAAGGAAAACTTATTATTTTCAAACTAGTAAATAGTCATTAAACAGTTGTCCACTATTTCTGCACTGGAATTTTCTCTCTCATTCTGGACCTTCACTATTAGTTACATTCCATTCCTCTGAAATGACAAAAGAGAAATCCATGTGAAACTAAGATTACTGTTTACTTTAATTGTAGTGGATATTTTTATTGCTATTATCTTCTACACTGGATTGCAAAAATGATAGTGTTAGACATATGAGAAAAAAATAAGAGTATCATGAAATGAGAGGTTCTCCTCTCACTTCATCTCACTCATGGGAATTCACCTTTCCAATTACCCTAAGGTATGAACCCACTGGTGACCCAATGACAAAATGTCTCTACATTCTTTTCGAAGCCTTGTCAGTAAAATGGATTAGCAAAAGGATGAGTGACATTTATAAATTAGTTTGGCTAACTCCCAAGCATACCAAATTAAATAAGCTTTTGCCCATCTTGATTTATAAAGGATTACTTGGTGTTTATAACAATCAAAGGGAGAATTTTTATAGTGAAATATTCTTTATAAGGATTCTATGAAGGAGATTTCTCTTACTTCCCAAATCTGCTAGTTTTCTTGAAATTATTAGCCAAATAAGTCTTAAAGTTTATATATATATATATATATATATATATATATATATATATATATATATATATATATATAGTGGATTGAAATTCAGTAGAGAGAAACCAAAGTGCTTGAGGTGTTTGGGGCTGCAGTTGAGAGAAAACTAGTGAGTCTTTGACTCTTTGCCATTATTCTATCCAAATAAAAAAGATGTTGGTTACTTAATAGCTTGCATCATTCAAAGAACATTTATTAAGAATAATTAGTTAGGTATTGTTCCATGTTTCTCACATTCACGAGATTGTTCTTTTCATGTCAAGACAGTCAAAACAGCACAGATCATTGAGTCCTTGAAGGCATAAACAGACTGTGACAAAAACTCAAAGTTATTGTGACTCTCACTGACTAGCAGAGGAAGAAAGACTTTGTTGAAAAGATGACTATGTCAGTGAGCTCTGCTAGAAAGTAATCAGTCTAACCCAAATTCATGAAGGAAAAGAAGTCCTGATAGTTCCTCATTTCTGTAGGTAGGGTGGCATGTGTGAACTAAGTAGTTGTATATGTGTGTATGCATATGTGTGCATGTGGGCATTCTTGTGGGTCCATTTACCCAAGTGTATAATTGTGTAGGTGTGCCAGTGACCACTGGACTATGAAAGAGTTACTACTCCACTGCCAATAGAGTATTGTGGCAATCCTGACCAGGTCTTCCGGGTTCTGTGCTCATTTGGTCTTGCAGACAACCAAGATTGAATGCCTACATGCAACTGAGTACTTCCTATTAAATATAAAACATATAAACAACGGTGCTAAGTGGCATAGGTAAGATAACATGAAACTGTATCAAGTAGGTAGTGACATTAGGTCCAGGAGATGTGACTTGCTACATGCAATTTATCAGCCATAAGAAATTATAGCTTAAGAATAACATGGCTGTGACTTATTCATTCACAATCTGCCCCAACCAAATTATCATTGCCACCAACAAAATCACTTCGCCTATGAGTGATTAATAAGACTAGAGAAGCCACCCACAATGAACATGTCTCAGCCTGATGCTCTGCCAAAAATATCTCTTGAGCTCATCTCACTGACTTCAATGTGTGTTTATTTTATAAATAAATACACATATTCATCTCCATGAAGCCTTAAAACTGTCTTCTTTATAATCACAGCAATATAAAAAAGATAAACATATATGTTTATATGATTATAAAAAAGGTGAGGCTAGTCATCAAAGAAATGCAAATTAAAACCACACTGAGATACCACCTAACTCCAGTTAGGATGGCCATCATCAATAACTCAAAAAAAATAAAAAATAAAAACCAGCAGATGCTGGAGAGGATATAGGGAAAAGGGAATGCTTCTACACTGTTGGTAGGAGTGTAAACTAGTACAGCTTCTGTGGAAAACAGTTTGGCAATTCCTAAAAAAATCTAAAAATCGACCTTCCATATGACTCCACAATCCCCCTACTGGGAATATAGTCAGAGGAACTCAAATCACTCTACGATAAAAACACCTGCACAGGCATGTTTATTGCAGCATTATTTACAATAGCAAGAACATGGAATCAACCATGCTGCCCATTGAAAGAGGACTGGATAAAAAAAAAAAAAATGTGGTACACGATGGAATATTACACAGTCATAAAGAAGGACAAAATTATGAACTTTGCCACAATTTGGATGGACTTGGAGTCTATAATACTGAGTGATCTATTCCAGAAACAAAGAAGTGAGTACATGTTCTTACTTGTAAGCAGATCTTAAACAATTATCATAATACTTTAAAAAAGGGAATGGCAGTAGTTGGAAACTGCTGGGGGAAGCGGGCTGGGATTGGCAGTAGTGGGAAATTGCCAGGGAGGGGGGCACATGTCATCAACAAGGGTACCTGCATAACGAACAATTGTATGGCTAACCCTGAATGGTACCCCATATCTTCAAAATAAAAAATTTTTTAAAAAGTCGAAAAAAAAAATGTTGCATACTTACTACTTAAAAAACAAAGGGATGAGTTAATAATAATTTCTGAACAATACTTAAACAATGACCATGGAAAGGGTTGCGCAGGTACATGTATTAAATATTTGTTCTCAATTTGTCCAAGAAAAGACAAAAGCCACTCTCAACATGGTAGGACAGCTAACAGAAATAGTCAGGCAGAGAACAAGTAACTTCTTTTTTTGAGGCAAGGCTGGCATTTGTCCCAAGTTCTATAATTTTCTTTGCTAATATCTATTAGCTTTATTCTGATTTTTGTAGGATGTCAGGATTTCACATTAATGGAGACAAAACAAGACTTAACATCTTGAATGATTGAAAGGAATTAATTAAATGAATATTTTAAACTCATTAGGTTTGGATTCTTTCTAAACAAATTTTCAGTGTCCTAAGCAATATCTCAAATGCTAAAAAGTTTAAATGATTAGAAATAAAAAAATTATGAAAATAAATTTTCAAGTTATAAAAAATATACTTTGCTTTTCTGTTTGGGAATAGATAATTCTCACTAGATAGTATTGTATTGTATTATGTGTAAAGATTTGATGCATACCTATATATAAGAATATATTATTAATTTAAAGACATGAATCAAACATAAGTTTTAAAAATAAATAAAATAATGTTTAATGAAAACATAGCAATAAAACTAAGCAAATGGGGTACAGCCATTATTAGCACAGAGAAATATAATTGGGCAAGTAAACAATATATAATCACATCATCTGTCTTTTCTATAATAAGTTAAAAAAATTGTCTTTATACAAATACTTGATATTGATGTCCAATCTTCTTTTAGAAAATTCATGTGCAATAAACTAGGGCTTCATGTTTAAGAGGTCTCTACTGAATATTTAAAATGCATCATGAATAGATTTTAAATAAGAGCTTAGTGCATATCCTCTGCCATTCAGCATAAGGTTAATTACTGTAGAACTCTAGGGTGCTGTAAGATTTGGGAAAATAAACTCTAATAAATGAATTCAAGTTGTTTTCAAATGTTTTGGTGGAAAAATTATGTATGATGTAATGGTCACATGTTATTTCTGATTTCTGGACAGGAACAAAAGTGTCAGTTCAGAAAGAGTGCAAAGTCAAGGGCACATTCTAGTTTAGCAGCAGAAAGGGGAAAATAAAACCTTCAGACAAAATGACTAGCCACAATGACTGTAAAAGTTATCTCCAAGGTTACTAAAACATGAAAACATTTTTAAATTACAATGCTCCAAAAGCACAAAGGAATGTCTTCATTTTCACCAGCATGTAGGCATACTGAAGATATTCAGAAATAAAAATCAATTATAATTCAAAATCAATTGTAATTCAAAATCAACTACAGAATTGCTAAGAATAGTTTTAGAATAAATTAGCTATACCAATTGTTAGAGTTGATATTTTTAACACTTAACATTCTAACATTTAACATTATTTTTAAGTGATTTAACATGCATTTAATTTCATGATTTCAATTAAACAAAATTAAGATAATATTTTAATGATTAGTATTTCATATTTGGAGATTTCTACCATCAGTAGACATCTTTATTATCGATATTCATTCTGTTATTCAACCAACATTTCCTGCATCATTCTTTGCAATAGTGAACATGAGAGAAATAGTTTATTTTTATTTATAGTCATAGATCTTGTGTTCCAGTGAAGAAAGAAGATTAAAAAAAATTAACAAATAATGAGCAATAGAAGAGGAGGTAATGATAGCAATAAGGATGAATAATAATAAAAGTCTGGAAATCCATTGGATTGGGAGTTGAAGTAGACTCTCAGAAGAAGTGATTCCATACCTAATCTAAATAAAAAGAAAATCTCTGAGATTCTAGGGAAAACAAATAACTACTGTGTTTGCACAATCAAGTTCCTAGTAGAGGTAAGCTAGCCTTTTTTCTCAGTCTTGACATTCAGGGCACGATGATGTTTCTTCCTAGAATAATGAGTGAGAGGAAAAAAAAAAAAAAAAAGAAAAGGAAATCCGAAGATGCCACAGGATGTTTGTCAGTTGTCAAATGTAACATACATCTTAGAAATACGAAGTTCTTATGACCCTAATAACTCTTCAGGCAGCAATAAATCTTGTGATTTTCAAATGAAAAGTGTGTATTTTCCATCAAATGAATGAAGCACTGGGGGAAAGTTTCAGTTTGTACAGAAAGAAAATCAAAATTCCAAAGTAAAAACAAGTAGTAATCAACTATCTAAACGAAGTTCAGAGGGACTGTAAAATCAAAGAGAAAGAGATGGTTGAAATCAAAGAAATAATGAAAAGATGCATAGGCTCATGAGACATAGAGCTTAGCGTTAAAAACAATTACAACTTATGCAGGAAGATGATGATCATGCTGCACTTTTTGAAGAATATACCTGCTTCAACCTGCCCCATTTTCTTCAGAGACAAATTGATGCCTGTCAGAATAGCTGCCTTGAATTTGCATTTGTAAAACTTTTTCTATAAAAAGGAATACAATATTCATGAGAGAGAACCCAGTTTTTATTTTTAGGAGGAAAGTTATAATCAGCTCCTACTTGTGAAAACCCCATGCCTCTCTAAATATGCCCAATCTTTTTATACAGACTTGAGAATATGTGAATCCCACATTGATGTGCTAGGGAAATCTGAGATTGTGAAATTATATAGGAATAAAATTAATGGAATAAGGAAAGGAAGTTTTTCTGATGATATATTAAAAAGCAAATGAAGCTTCTCTAAATTTAAAATCTCTGATTCTCTGCTCCATTATAATTTATTTATGGTATATATCCCTCACTTCCTCCACATCTCACTTTTAAGATATTTATACACCCTAGAGATTTCTTTATCACATTAATTATAAGAATTGACTTTTTTGCAATTGCCAATCATTAAAGTTGAACAACTTTAATCATTAATATAATCAGATTTTTCCATGTTTCTTATTTAAATGAATAAATTTTTATTTGAATTTTGAAAAATTTCTGTGCACTCTGAATGATTTGAATAGATTTATGATAAAAAGATAATGGAAGATAAAAAAACAAAATTAATATTAAAAATTTAAATGTAGAATGAACAAGTTCATGGCATTTATTTTCCTGAAATACATTGCCAAATTATTTGCAACCTCCTGTGGATGCCTGTATATAATAGACATCATTCTTTAAAGTAATTTATTCAGAAGTTCTTTCTACCTATTTTCAAAGATAGAGGATTGTCCCATGGTTAATACAACTTGTAAAAAATAATCAAGATCTACTATGGGAGCATAGGACTTTGCCATTACTTTAAGAATATGTATTTATAAGTGATTATTCTGATGTTTACGGTATATCTGAATAACCTCATTTGGTATACCTGTTTAATTTATTAGGATGTTGGAAAATCATTTTGATATAGTAAATAATATTTTATTATGTGGGTATGTGATAAGTGGTATAGTAACTCTTAAAATGAAACATCTTTCCTTCTCATTGCTGAGAAGAAAAGACTGGAATCAATAAGTATTTGCAGGCAAATATTATACCTGTATCTAGAAAGAAGTTAGTATTAAACACTAGCACTTTTTTTTTTTATTAATCAGTATTTTTTATTATGGTTTTGTGGGGTACAGTTAACGGTTAGGTGCACAATTACGTTTCATTCAGGCACCCTGTTGATAAGAAGTGTTTTCCCATCCCCCGACAGATATTTGCTACTGTTAATCCCATCCCCCTCCTCCCCATAGTTTCCCAGTACCCTCAGTCATTTTCTTATAGTATTGCATTGGATGTTCAAGGTCCATTATATGAGTGAGAACATGTGGTATTCGGATCTTTGTTTCTGTGAGAGGTCACTCAGTATTATAGACTCTAGTTCCATCCAGGTTGCAGCGAAATTCATGATTTTGTTCTTTTTTTATGGCTGCATAGTATTCCATCATGTATATGTACCACATTTTTTTAATCCAGTCCTCTTTTGATGGGCAGCATGTTTGTTTCCAGGTTCTTGCTATGTGAACAATGCTGCGATAAACATACGTGTGCAGGTATCTTTTTTATAGAGTGATTTGTGTTCTTCAGGGTATATTCCCAGTAGGGGAATTGCAGGGCCATATGGAAGGTCAATTTTTAGAGCTTTTAGGAAACACCACACTGCTTTCCACAGAGGTTGCACTAGTTTACACTCCCACCAACAGTGTAGAAGTGTTCCCTTTTCACCACACCCTCTCCTGCAGCTGTTATTTTTTGAGTTGTTGATAATTGCCATTCTGACTGGAGTTAGGTGGTATCTCAGTGTGGTTTTGATTTGCATCTCCCTGATGATTAGTGAGGTTGAGCATTTCTTCATGTGTTTGTTGGCTGCTCGAATGTCTTCTTTTGTGAAGTGTCTGTTCATATCTTTTGCCCATTTTATAATGGGGTTGTTTGTTTTCTTCTTTTCAGTACGTTTCAGTTCCTTGTAGATCCAGGATGTTAAGCCTTTGTCAGACCTAGAGTTGGCAAATACTTTTTCCCAGTCTGTAGGCTGTCTCCCTGCTCTCTTGATGGTTTCTTTGGCTTTGCAGAAGCTTGTCAGTTTAATAAGGTCCCATTTGTCTATCTTCTCTCTTAAGTCCTGTGGGTTTCGGGTTTTGTACAGGAATTGGATGCCAGTTCCGATTTCCATGAGAGTATTTCCTTCCTTTTCTAAGGTTCTTATGGTTTGAGGTTTTACATTTAGGTCTCTGATCCATTTGGAGTTAACCTTTGTGCATGGGGATAGATAGGGGTCCTGTTTCAATCTTCTGCATGTGGTCAGCCAATTTTCCCAGCACCATTTACTGAATAGGTTCTCCTCTCCCCATTGGTAGGTGGTGGGGGCTTTGTCGAAGATGAGTCGGTTGAGAAATTGAGGTTTTGCTTCTGGAATCTCAATTCTGTTCCATTGATCTATATGCCTGTTCCTGTACCAATACCAAGCTGTTTTGATGATTGTAGCTTTATAGTAAAGTTTGAAGTCTGGTATTGTGATACCACCTGCTTTGTTTTTTTTGCTGAGGATTGTTCTGGCTATTCTTGGACGTTTGTGTTTCCATATGAATTCCTGTGTTGTTTTTTCTAGGTCTGAGAAGAATGTTGTTGGTAATTTAATGGGTATTGCATTGAATTTGTAGATTGCCTTAGGTAAGATGGACATCTTCACAATGTTGATTCTTCTGATCCATGAGCATGGGATATTTTTCCACTTGTTCATGTCAGCTTTGATTTCTTTGAGCTGTGTTTTGTAATTATCATTGTAAAGGTCTTTCACGTCTCTGGTTAGGAAGATGCCAAGGTATTTCATTTTTTTTGTGGCTATTTTGAATGGAATTGTATTTTTTATTTGGGTTTCTGTTTGTTTATTATTGGTGTAGAGAAATGTGATTGTCTTTTATACATTTATTTTGTATCCTGAGACTTTGCCAAAGGCCTTTATCAATGTAAGGAGGCCTTTGACAGATTCTCCTGGGTTTTCAAGGTACACCATCATATCATCTGCATAGAGAGATAACTTGACTTCCTCTTTTCCTATTTGAATACCTCTGATTGCCTCCTCTTCTCTCATTGCTCTAGCCAGGACTTCCAATACTATGTTGAAAAGGAGGGGAGAGAGTGGGCATCCTTGTCTAGTTCCAGTTTTCAGGGGAATTGGTTCCAATTTTTGTCCATTTAGGAGTATGCTGGCTGTGGGTTGCTCGTAGATGGATTTTACTATTTCGAGGTATGTTCCCCATATGCCTAGATGTTCAAGGGTTTTTATCAAGAAGGGGTGCTGGATTTTATCAAAAGCTTTTTCTGCATCTAGTGATATGATCATGGGTGT